>NC_142082.1:54207124-54357124 GCF_054644295.1 Miniopterus natalensis | reverse complement strand
TTTGACTTATGAATCTACTCACTGATTACATTTTGGATATGTTTGGCAGACAAAGTAGAGCAGGAAATCATTATTGGATAAAAAGGGCCACACAGGAGGAAGTTTTTATTGGCAAATACTAGCTTATGTATTCACAGAATCCTATCATTTTAGAATGAATCTATCCCCCTGCCTAATGAGGTTTTTGTTAAAATGTGTCCAAAGAGATAACAAATCTCTTCTCTTTTTATGTCCCCCACCCAGCACACACCCTGGGGTCCAACTCTCTGAGACGTGTAATGTATTCCCACCTCCCAAACTGCTATCATCGACCACAATCACATAACAGTCTAAATCACTCCCCCCGCTTTTTTTGGTTATCTCCTCTGTGAACATGGAAAACAGTTATCATCTTTTCTTTTAAAATCCTTCATATTACTAGAAGGCTATAATTACGTTTTCCTCAAGTTTCTCAGCTTCACAAAGAATAATGTACATGTGTAAGTCTGACATTTGTTGACTCTGAGATGTGCAGGGCACTGAGCACGCCACATGGATGATCTCATTTACTGCGGACAGAATCCTGTGAATCGGGCATTTTTATCCCCATAGGAAAGATAAAGAGATTGACACAAAGTTCAGAGGTTAATAATACCATTCAAATAGTTGGTAAACAGGAGATCCAGGATTGAAAACCTGCCACACTAAGTGAAATAACCCAGTCAGAGAAAGACAAGAATCATATGATTTCACTCATATTTGGAATCTAATGAGCAAAATAAACAAACAAAAAAATAGAAACAGACATATAGAGAACAAACTGAAAGCTGTCAGAGGGGAGGGGGGTTGGGGGCTGGGTGAAATAGGTGAAGGGATTAAGTAAAACCCCCCCCAAAACTCACAGATACAGACAACGTTATGGTGGTTACGAGAAGAGGGAGAGGTAGAAGAGGGTATGGGGGGGATAAATTGTGATGGAAGGAGACTTGACTTGGGGTGGTGAACACACAATATACAGATGATGTATTGTAGAATTGTACACCTGAGACCTATATTATTTTATTTACCAATGTCACCCCAATAAATTCAATTTTAAAAAAAAGAAGGCATCTTTCCTACAATTTTAGGCTTGCACACCATTTAGGATCACGGTGCCTATTAAGCAGTAAAATAATTCTTTAAAATGTGTAATTATATTATGAATAATGCAATGATACTGTTTGTGTGTATATTAAAATTGTCAATTTGTTAAATGAAAATGTTTAATATACAGGAAAAAAAAGAAGAAAAACTGCCATTCTGAATGGAAACTCATAGATGGACTTTTTCAACCTTTGAGGCGACTCTCCTACAACAACTTTCCTGTCCTTCTTTGATTCCTTCACTTTTCTTCAAAGCCCAGTTGTCCTCAACCTCTTTCCTTCCTCTAGGCTTCCTTTGACTATTTGAGTCCTCGGTGTTGTTTTTTATAGCTATCATTTTAAAATATATTATCCATACACACAATATACATATTTTATAATATTTATACATTATTTTTTCCCATCATTCTGTCTATCTAAAATAGAAGCTCCTTCCAAGTTGGAACCATGCCTTGTAAACTCATTGATATCTTAGCCAAAACATTGTACTTTGAGTGGTAATTGTCTTTTTCTGGAATGGGGAAGAAAACAGAAATTAAAAGGAAGCTAGAGACTTTTATGAGGTCAGATCATTCCTCCTTCCTCTGTACTCCAAAAGCATTTTGCACAAAATCGACCAAGTGTAGCAAAAAAGAAGGAGATTGCTGAATTAGAAACCTGACTCTAAATTTTACTATCTCTTTGATACTGGAAAAAGTTATACTGTTCTGAGGAACCCATTCATTTTCTTCTTGGAAAAATGGGGCTGATAATACTAATCTTATAAGGTTCATGTGAGGATTAGAGAATGCAACGCAGTGGGCACTTTGTATAGAGCTGGGCACACGGTAGCTGTTACAACCATAGCTTTTATAATTAGCCTATATTCTATGTTTGTATGTCTCTCACAGAAATCACTTGTTTACTATACAGTAATGTCCTCGAGGGCAGAGACCATCCTCTACTTTTACCCTCCCCCCTAGCTCAGTGCCTGCCACATGGTAGCATTCAACAATTTTTTAAAAAGCTATATGTAAAAGAACTCTACTGAAGGCTTCAAGTTGGAAGAATATTAAAAGACTCTTTAAAGGTGAACACAGCCAAGTTCTATAAACCGTATTTTGTACCAGACCCTAGCATGGGACTCTACTCAAAAAACAGTGCTCAAGTAAGTATTCTTCAATTACTTGAATTTCTCAGTGACTATATTTTCATTTCTAGTATTTCATTTTCAAATATGGATATGCTTTTAAAAAATAATACATTGTCCTTGCCATATGAATTTTATTCTTTCTTTAGCTCTACATATTTTAAACAAACTTATTTTAAAGTCTCTTTCCAATTGTTCTATTACTCCTAGTTCCTGTATTGTAAATTCTGTTTTTATTTGGATCTGGTGTATCCCTTCCATGGTGGTTGGTTTCTCCTTGTACTGTAGTTTTTGAGACAGGACTCAACTTCAGTGAGAGTTTTTGTCTGAAAGGGTCCGACCGTGCCCTGGACTATGACAGTACCCAATGGGTTGGATGAGTTTCCATTTGTCTCTATTATGAACATAAAGGGGTAAACAAACCCAGCATGGTTTCTATTACTAACAATAAGGCCTAGAGTGCAGGTCTAAGAATGAGACCTGCAGATGACTTCTTCCATGCCTTCCTAGTCTACCGTAACAATTAGCATGTGGTTACAATCATGTACCTATATTTTCTAAGATATTGATAAGGGCCTTGGAAAAGTCCACCTTCCTCTTATTCTTTCAGAACTGTCACTGTGATGTGGAAACTAGATGATCCAGACAGGATTAGGTATTAGGAACCATTCTAGTTTTTATGTAGTACCAAATTTCCTTAAAGTGTTCACTAAATTGATTGAGTGGTGATTTCTTTCCCCTTAAGTACAGAGAAATGCATAAGTGGATATATTTCTGGAGTCATTTTTTGTTTTTGGTGATTAGAGATACTTTTATACTTTTTAATATTTTCTAATTTTTCTACAATAAACATATTTTTAAAAATTTATCTTTATTGTTGAAAGAATTACAGATGTCTTCCTTTTTTCCCCATTGACCTTCTTCTACCCCGCACCCACCCCCTACCTCAGTACAATAAATATTTTTAATAAAAAATAATTTTAAACACCTGTTTTCAAAATCCAGTTTTCCGAGATTTCTCAAGTCATCAAGTCTACTTTTCAACTACTTCAAGATTTCCCAAGCATAGCTACTAGGCTTTCTTCTTCATGGGTCATGATACCTATCTCTCTAATTTCCTACTAAGATTTCATAGAATTGAAATCTTACCTGGTTCTGCCAAGTTTTGAGGATTAAAAGAAACACTCTGTAGAAAGCCAGCTGGGCTGCTGCTAGACTCCTGCAGCTACTGATTTTAGGATTCAGCTTTCTTGGACTCTTGTCCTTCTACTTTCCAACCTTTACTTTTAAAGTTAATTTTTTGTTGTTGCTATTTTGTCTCTTCTCCTATTCTTGTTGCCCTTGGGAGTGGTGCTCTTAACAAAAGTCTCTTTACTGTAGTTTTAGGGAGTTTCAGGAGACAATAAACGTATGTGTTTAGTTTACCATCGTTAATTACAACCCCCCCAGCCCATACTTTACTTTATGCTTCTGACTGTTGTCCTCAGAGCCTTTGAAAATAGAATTCCCAACACACAATTTATGGGACTCTTTTTCCCCAATTGAGGTTGACTTGCTTGCCTTTCCAAGATTGAGTACTATGGGCTCATAAATTTTGACGTGTAGTCTTAAAGTCTCTGTATGCAAATGAGACAAACATCACTATTTTATTGACCAATTTCCAATATTTTCTCTGGTCTGGGCTCATAAGCACCATGACTTTTTCTTTATGTCTGAGAGCCACTATAAGAACATAATTCAATTAGAATGAGGCTCCTACTTGCCTTAGAGCTGACTTATTTATAGCTGGTGAGTTGGTTTTATATTACGATGTGAGATTCTGATTTAGTTATACTCCTCCCCCCCCCAACCGCAGATAAGCACACACATAAAGGGAATATCACAAAGATAGTCAGTTCTTCCTTTTTCCTTTGCTCCCTGCAGGGACCTGAACCTAGATATTTAATAGAAATAGTACCTGGGATGCTGAGGAAATTAAAATAGAAGATAGGTGCGCACATTCTGAGATCCCATGAGTTTATGAGAACCTGCATATCTGGAGGTACATCCCTGAGCAAATGTGTTTTCCTTTCCCGGAACCTGGTGCTATGAGGAAATAGAGAATAGTGGCTAAGAACATACCCATAGCCTTTGGAGTCACAGGGACCTGAGTTTAGTTGACTTACTAATGGGATTGACTTGCACAAGACAGTTAATCTTTATAAGCTCCTGTTTCCTCACCTGTAGAGCAGGAAAATTAATGCCTGCCTTACAGGTTATTGTAGAGATTAAATGTGATAATGTATGAAAATTAATGCCTGCCTACAGGTTACTGTAAAGATTAAGTGTGATAATGTAGGACAGTGACTGGCCTTTAGGATGCTCTTACTGGCTGTGGTTGCTTTGGGGTGTTACTGATGAGTTTCTTTTCCTCTTTCAAAATCTCTATTTTGAAAAATCTAGCATCGTCTGCAATTCTAAGAGTTCAAGTATTTTCCACTTATTTGTATTAGATAACAGAAGACCTTTGAGGCACACCTGTAATGATATACAGGGTGTCCCTCCAAAATGTATATACACTTAAAGTATATACAAAAAAGTGCATACACACTTTAACAGCTGATGGTTTAATTTTGAAAATGAAATGTATTTTAATAAACACAGCCTTTATAATTATTCATGTACACATTTTTTTGCTACACCCTATATTTGACAACCCTGGAGAAGTTAATTTATGATACAAACTTTAAAAAATCTCCCCCCAAAATCTATTTTTCCCCAGAAATAGACCTTTACAAAAAAATCATATAGTTAAAAATTTTTTCTAGTTACTTTGGCTCTATGAAACCCATTAAGATAAAGACGTAGAATTAGGGGTTTTTTGAATTAAAAAAATCTTAGTGCAGAGTGCCAGACTAATTCTCAAGGGTGTAGGGTTATGTTGTAGCTCACCAGTATTCAAATTATTGTCTGATGTATTTATTTTTATGAAATACTACATTATAAAACATCGAACAGGTTCTGGAATGGATATAAATAAATACACAAGCTGACCTTTTCCCTTCTTCAAAATAGAAAAGTGATTGGTATAATTTCATTACTTTGTTTCTCCTTTTAATCCCTCTTTTCTTCTCTCTCTTTCTTTTTTTCTCCAAAGGACAAGACGGAAGGCTGAAATTGCTTAAGTAGATAAGACGGAAGTATTTGCTGGCCTAGTTTGCTGTAACTTCCCTATATGACTGCACAGTGAAGCTGGGACCTAGACATACCTGTCTTGTTACTAACCTGTCTTTGAAGACAGCCTCAAATGATTGAGTGTGATTTAGACACTCATCTTTTCTTTTTCTCTCAATTGCTTAATATGCAGTCACTATCATGACTTCTTAGCAACATGGGACACCAACTGATGCTTTTGAATTCTTAGTGTTTTTGGAAACTCTTGGCCTTGTGTCCAGCTGCCTGTAGATTAAATCCACAGCCTGCATTCTTTTTACACAACTTCCTTCAGGCCACACTCTGTCAGTAGGCTGGCCTGACTCCAATTAGCAAGTGATGTGTCCACCATAAGTCTTTAGTTGTATGACCCTTTAGCTCCAGCAGACCCAGTCATTTGGGCAGAGAAAAAGATGCAATGAAGACTGAGCAATCCTTACAATAGCCTAGGGCTGTTTGAGAGCCTAGGGCTGTTTGGAGGGTAAACTTCCCCTCTGTCCTACCAGGCTCTCTCTTGGCATCAAGAGGAATTGTAGGAAGGAAAGATCGACAGACCTGGGATAGGGCCTGTCTTTGATCTTGGGCCTGCTATGTCAAATTTGCCCCATGACATTAGTTTTTGGATCAACGTGGAGCAAATTGTATGATTTTTTAAAAGCTCAAAAATTAAAAGAAAAAGGCCAAGACTATGTTTCTACTTTTTACCTTTGATTGACAGAGGAGAAAACACTAGCATTTAGTATTATGTACTGTTCACGGCTAAAAGTCAAACTGCTTTGAAGCACAAAAATTTTTATTTTGACAAAACCACTATTTACTTTTTAAAAAATTGCATCATCACAGCGTTCTATCTTCTTAATTTTATTGTTTTCCTGGAGTGTTGTTTATGCAGAAAGTAGTTTCTTACATTAAAAAAAAATCACATGATTCAACATTTTGAGATTTTTTAGTTTAATCGCCTTGAAACCTTCCTCCTGATTATCAATGAAAGCCCTCAGGGGTCTGGGGACCTGGCCTTTTCTCTTTCAAGTGTGCTCAGAATCAGCAGGCTCTTACATTTCAGAATATAATTTTAGGGCTGTAAGAACAATTCATCATCCCAGTTTTGGAATCTGATACCAATTTCGAGTCACTATCCATCTTTACTCTTTTTCTTCCTCTCTCTTACATCCCCACTCACTGATCTCTCCCATGACATCAAAAGGAGCCCTGCTTTGAGAGGGCAAAAAATCACACTCACAGGACATTCTGTTTCAGTGTTTAAAATTTAAATTGTGATTCTACTTTATACGGACCATGTTTCCTTTTCTGTTTTTCTTAGAACCCAACCCATTACTGAATTATAACAAATGGAAAAAATGCTGAGAAGAAATTAGTGAAATAGTGTATTGGAAATTGCTCAGAAAAGGTTGAAAAATTATTATGAGTTCCTGCTTTGTCTAAAGTAATTTTAATGTTTTAATAATATTGCTTAAATTTTTTTTTTTTTAAAACATAGAACATAATGGAATACAACCAATCAACCCTAAATCACTGAGCTACATTTAAGAATTAATGTTACTTTTTATTTCTACATTAAAAAGCAGTTCTTAGGTTCATAATTTTAAAAAAAATACATCAAACAGGCATTGAGATAAATACACTCTGGCTGACCTGATAGATATTAAAAAGAGAAGAAATGAAAAATGGTCACTTTATATAGAAGTAGTGGGAAAGGCACACATTCTGGACAACATAGGAGAAGAATCACAGAAGACTGGATGATGTGTGTGTGTGGGGGGGGGGGGGTGTGATTTATCTTCTCTAGTTTTTACACTTTCCCTACACCTTAGTGTGGCAGGTCTGGACTACGGAAAATTGAGCTCTTGCCCCATTCATGTGCCCATCAACTTATGTGTCTCTGGTCAGGAGACTACTTTGTCCCTCAGATTTTCAATCTCTTAAATAAGGGGTAAATTCTTGTCCATCTGTCTCTCCTTGGGTCACCTCTTCATGCTAATGTTTGGAAGTATTACAAAGAAAGTATCTTAGCATTAATTTCAGCCCGTGTTTTTCTGTTCCTGTTCTTGGACCATTGGTTGGTTTCTTTGGAGACAGTTTCTGACGGTTATGCCAATTGTTACAAAGTTGTGCATATCAAATTACAACCTATAGTTAATATTCAGCATGAATAGAATATTTTAAAGAGAAATTCAAGTACAGATCTTGTGGAGAGAATATATGACATTGCCTTTCTCCCTGCAGTCCTTCAATAAAATCTTGTTTTATGGATCTAAAATTTGAAGTGTTTATAATCAATGATGGCATTTCATACTGCAGTAACTGCTGCGAGAAGAGAATTCTCTAGTATTAAAATTTGAGAATTTAAATTTGAATGATGATAAGTGAATAAATATAAGAAATATACTCCCAAAGTAAAAGAAAGAAATTAATATAAATGTCATTCACTTGGTAACAGGAGCAGTGCAAAAATCACAGAACTACTTTATAAAGCACTTTTATAGGCAGACTAGATTATCATGTGAATTTTGTATTTAAAAAATTGATTTGGTTCTGTCTGATCTTGTAGAACTAAGTGTAGTCAATATGTTTTTTTAAGTATGCTATAGAACTATCAGAGAGCTGTATGCTTGTATTTTACTAAACTGTGTGTGTATAAAGAATTTATTTGGGTGAAATGTTTAAAATTAAAAAATACTCTTTTATTTAGTGTCTAACAAAAATTAAAAAAAATTTTTTTGGCTTGTTTATTTCTTTGTAGAAGTAACCCTAAAAATGGAAAATAAAAGCAATTTGATATTAAGACAGGAGACTTGATTTTCTTTGATAAAATTTGTCAATTTTCAAAGTTTGGAAGCTCCTAAAGGACAGAGGTCTTCCCTATTTTGTTTATAGTTGTATGACCAGTTATATATGTGGTATATGCTCATTACATGTTTGACTGTTGACTAGGTATGTATTTTTCTACTAAATGTCTTTCTTTATATACTTTTGTACAATGATTATAAATCACTATATACCAAAATTATTTGATTCACATTTTCTGAGCTTTATGTCTTATTTTGACTACGACAGTATTCACAGGCCTGACTTGACCATAGATAAATGCACCTTATCTAGATTTTTTACTCTCTTGGCCTTCCTCTGCCTCTTTTTTTTTTTTTTAATATATCTTTATTGATTTCAGAGAGAGGAAAGGAGAGGGAGACAGACAGAAACATCAATGACAAGAGAGTCACTGGGGATCGAGCCCACAGCCCGGGCACATGCCCTGACAGGGAATCTAACCTCCATCTCCTGGATCCTAGGTCCATGCTCAACCGCTGAGCCACGCCTGACTGGGCCCTCTCCCTCTTGTTTAGTGATTAAAAAAACATTTGCATTGTGGTTATTATTTTGCAATATTAAATAATTATGTTGTACACCTGAAATTAATATAATGTAACTCAATAAAAAAAGGCAAAATTTTTTTCCAAATTTAGGGCAAGATCAGATGCATTTGCTATTCTATTTCAGACTCAAAATGATTTAGACATATATTCACATTGTGGGCACTTCTTGAATTGTCTGCCTTAGGCATTCAAGAAGTTTTCTCTCTGAGACTGAGTGGGTGATGTCTGACATCCTGTTGAATTAACGATATGAGGAGAATTATAACATTTGGCCTTTGTAATTAGGAGCTGATAACTAATCACTGTGCATGGGTTAATTATTTGGTAAATCATTGATAGCCTATGACTAAAGGGCATTATTGGCCTTATTTAATTAAAAGGCTTTAAAAGACATGTTAGATTTGCAATAATAACTATAGTTATATGGAAATAGAAAGTTTGTTGACAATATACTTATAAAGTGGTTATGTGTTTATATAGAATGCGAACTCTGTCTCTGAGCATTGGATTCCCTGTCTCATTTCTCTAGGTGTTTGATGGTTTTCTGCTTAACGAAGCCATCTATTTGACTCTGATTAAGAAATCACAGTGGATAGTACTCCCATTTGTGTGGCTTACTCTTACTTCCTAGGTGAGTGACCAAATTATCAGAGAATTCAGATGAATTGCTTGGCCCACTGATGAGATTTGTTTTAGGATCAAGTTGAGCCTTTTGGGTTCCTTAGCCTCTCAGTGTATATTTCACACTTGCAAATGTGCTCATATGGGAATCTTCATGAAGCAGCAGCCAATTTCATTTGAGCAGCCTTACAATTTGAACATAAATAATGCCAAATTTAACCAGATGGTGAGTATGGAGTTATAGATAAACTTGACTTGACGTCAATGGTTTTACATACATCCAACAACTAATTAGTTTTAAAATGCTCCCCAAAAGTAGCACACAAAACCATATTCATTTGGCTTAATAATGTGAGAAAAAAAGCATTAAAAATGATGTCTTGTGGTCTTTTCTTTTCCCTGTTTAAGGGAAAATGTGATATGTTTCCTGGTACAAATTTAGTTCCTGCTTTTAATTGCCTCATTTTTCCCCAATCACTTATTTTTATTTATTTATAATGCAACAAAATAAATAAAAATATTAATCTTGTAAGAATCCAACTTACATAAAAGTACAAAATGCATATGAAATTGCCCTTTCCTAAGATGCTCCTCCTTGCCCTGGACCCTATATCCCACTTCCATCTCAGAAGTAACCGCTTTGTTATATATTCTTCTTAACCTTTCTTCTCTGCATAAGTACAAACAATTTTATCTGTTTTGAATTTCATATGTGGGATCATATCTCATATATTGTTACATAAGTTAATGTTTTCACTTGGATTTTTCCATATCAATACACTGAGTTCCAGCTCATTCTTTTCAAATGCTGCAGAGTAAGTAGTCAATAGAGTACTACTTAATGCATCGTTTTTTTTTTTTAGTTTTTACCATTCTCTATTAATAAAGCATTTATGTTTCTTCCCCAATATTTCAGTTACAAAAAATGTAGCAATGAACTTTCTTGTTCATGTTTTCTCAAGAGCTTCCATTTTTTCCTGATGAATTGCTTTAGTAGACTCATTCTACATTTTTTAAAAAAAATATATCTTTATTGATTTCAGAGAGAGGGAAGGAGAGGAAGAGAGAGAGAAATAGAAACATCAATGATGAGAGAGTCATTGATCAAGCCCGCAACACGGGCATGTGCCCTGACCAGGAATCGAACTCTGATCGCCTGGATCCTAGGTCGGTGCTCAACCGCTGAGCCACACCAGGCCGGGCTCATTCTACATTTTTTTGGTCTTATATATCTAATATAAAAACTGGAATGTGAAATACTGAGATACTCCTTTTGACTTTTCTGAAGTTTTTTTTTTTTTAATTATCTTTGGAATTGTTTATTTCTTTTTTTTTTTCTTTATATCTTTATTGATTTCAGAGAGAGGAAAGGAGAGGAATAGAGAGATAGAAACATTCATGATGAGAGAGTCATTGATCAGCTGCCTCCTGCATGCCCCTGACTGGGGATCGAGCCCGCAACCTGGGCATGTGCCCTGACCAGGGATCGAACCCCGATCGCCTGGATCCTAGGTTGACTCTCAACAGCTGAGCCACGCCCTTCCGGGCGACTTCTGAAGTTTTGACAGCTGAATCCAGGATGAGGAGCTATTATTATTGAACCGTTGAACTCCTCTCTCCACTGGGATTCCTCATGAATTTGAGGGAGGTGAGAACTTGGTAATAGTAAGAAACTTGGAGATCCACCTGTTGACTCATCCACTAATTAGCTCTCATTGTCAAAATAAACAAACAAAAACCTTTTTCAACACTACATTCCTTTATAGTAATGGTTTCTCATTGCAGTGTTCTTTTCAAATTGTGATCAAATTTCACTAAAGAGGAATCTCTGCTAGCTCACTTACCATTCAGTTCTCCACCCACTGAGCTCTCCCCGTCACAGCTACCACCACTGAAACTGCTCCCTTCAGGACCTCTGCTTACCAAATTCTTTGGATGCTTTTCAGGCCCATCACCTGGTCTCTAGGTATCACTCAACATTCTTGATCACTTCCTGCAAAAGTTCTCACCTCTTATGGTTTTTGTGACACAACTGTATCAGTTCTGCTTCAGAAGAAAATAACAGAAAACTGAACCCAAATTGGTTTAAGCAATAAGAAACTTCATAGGTTACATGAAAAGTCTAGAGGTAGAGCTGGTATCAGGGTTGGCTCCAGCTCCACATCTCTGGGATTTTCCTGGCTTGGTTTTCTTTGTTTAGTGGGCTTCTTTCTCACGCTGTCAGGGAGAAGGATCTGCAGCATGCCTGGGCCTCAAAGTTACTTAAGATGACATCTGAAGGAAGGGAAATCATTGCTTGTAGAAGTTCTCAGAGAATAATGAAGAATTTATCTGGAGTCCCATCAAGCTTTTCTTTCTTTTTTATGTATTTTTTCTGGTTTTATGAAAGTATAATTGACATAACAATGTGTAAGTTTAATGTGTACAACATAATGATTTGAGATCACGTCACATAGTTATAATTTTTTTCCTGTGATGAGAACTTTTAAGACAGACTCTTAGCAACTTTCAAATATACAATACAATATTGTTAACTATAGTTACCATATTGTACATTACATGCCCAGAATTTATCATATAGTTAGAAGTTGGTAACTTTTGACACCTTCACTCATTTCATCAAAATTTCTTGAATCTCATTGGGTTACTTGCCCTTTACAGCTCCCAGCCAAGGGGATGGCATTATCTTTAGACTAGTTAGGTCAACCCTTAGAACTAGAGACATTCAGCTTCCTTCCCTAGAGGCCCATGGACTTCATGAAAGGAGTGATTATGTGAAGGGGAGCAGGAAATTGATAATTGTTAGGAAACCAACAATGCCCACCATAACTACTGTCTCCTGGCTTTTTATTTTATTTTATTGATTTTTTAGAGGGAGAGGAAGGGAGAGTGAGAGTGAGAGAGAAATATCTATGTGAGAGTGAAACATCAATCAACCGTCTGCTGCATGCCCCCTCCTGGGGATTGAGCCCACAACCTGGGCATGAGCCCTGATTGGGAATCTAACCACCAACCTTTCAGTGCTCAGGACGACACCCAACCAACAGCCATACCTGCCTGGGCTCCTGGTTGTTTATTTTTATTTTTATTTTTAATTTCATGTTGCCCTTTCTTGGTTCCCTAATGGTTTCCTCTTCCTTTGCCCAGCCCTTCAATGAGGATGAGGCCCAGGGTATCACTTTCACGTTCTTCTCTTCTTACTGTTCATGTCATGTTTGGGACAATTCATTTACTCTTGAGGCTGTATATGGTGATGACTCCTAAATCTACAACTTCAGTCCATGGAGTTTTTCTAAACTGTAAACTCTTTTGTCCAGTTGCATATTGGGACATCTCAACTTGATTATCTCATATGCATTTCAAACTCAGAGTGTCCCAAACAGAATTAATCAATATAAACCAGAAACCAGCACTTCCTTCTGTATTCCCAGTCTCAGTGAACGGCTTCATCAAACATTATTCCCTAAGTCACTGTAGGTCTCTTTTGCTTCCTGGCATTGAAGCAGTCACAAAACCATGCTGATCTAGCCACCCAAATGTAACAGGGCTATGAGAAATCTTTATTTTTAAATATATCTTTATTGATTTCAGACAGAGGAAGGAAGAGGGAAAGAGAGAGAGATAGAAACATCAATGATAAAAGAGTCTGATCGGGTGCCTCCTGCATGCCCCCTACTGGGGATTGAGCCCGAAACCTGGGCATGTGCCCTGACCGGGGATTGAACCCTGGTCTCCTGGATCCTAGGCCGACGCTCAACCGCTGAGCCTGCCCAGCCAGGCGAGAAATCTCGCCTCTGTTACCTTTTCTGTTTAATTTGAACGCGTTCTTGTATTATGTAATCCTATGGCACTTTGTATAAAACTCTGTAAGAGCACTTCTGTTGTTCGCTATCTTCTTGACTGGTGGGACCACATTTTACCAGTTTTTAATATCCCTCTTCTCAGAAGAATACAGTGTAGATATTTAAGAAATGTTAGGTGATTATTAAAAGACTTTAATCTTTAAAGGCTTATTGGGTCTCTATTATTTCCAGACATTCTCCCAAGCTCTGAGTGTCTGATGTTCTTCCTTGACAGACTTAGTTCTGTGGTTGGAGTGGGTGGAGTCAGTGGGAAAATGTCAGAAGTTGTGTCCTAGGGCAGTTAGTGCCAGGTCAGGGCCAGTGTAAACAATTTGAAACCAGGTCAGAGATCCAAATAGGACTGGATGAATCTAGGAAGCTAAGTCATGAAGCCAATTAGGTTGGTGTCTGAATTTTTGAACAGGCTGGTGGGAAGAAAATCTTTGAATTAATCCCAAGACCATGAAAGACATCTGTGGCAGCTTTTCATCCAGTTTAAGATGCTCAGAGTGTCAAAGTCATTAGGATACAAGGATGAAAAGGAAATGATTTCTAACCTAGTAGAAAACCATGGTTTGGTGCACAAATAGATATGTAACAAAAACCTGCACTTCAGTGTAAGAAATGATGTATTAAAACATATGTATATAGCATATATAGCATTAAAGATTCCAGAGGAAGGAGCTAATGCATGTGCTTGAGACAAATTTTGATGACATTGAGATGATCCTTGATAAGGGAGTGGTTTTTTCTCTCTCAAGATAAGACCTTAAATTGGGCATTTTAGCTCCATAGATATTCTCAGGACAAACCATTCCTTTAATACACAAGCAAAAATTGGTTTGTTCCACTGTATCCATATGCCAGGCTCGTAGGGACTGCTACCCCATGGAAACATTTTTGTCAGCTTGGTACTCAAGCTATAAATATGAAAAGTTTTTTCTAGGGTAGTTTTTATGCAGAAAAAAGATTATTCAAATATACTTTCAATATATAAAAATTAATAGTCAATATGTTGAAATTAAATTTATCAATTACACATTTAAATTATGAATCACAAATGCTTGATTCTTCCATAAGCTTTTAAGTTTAGCTTATAAATCTTATTCTACTTACAAACTTAAGCAACACTCCCATAATATAAGGTCATCCTAGTAAAATCTGGCTACCCTTCTATGCTTTGCCGTAATAAACTCACAATTTTGAAGGTCATTCTGATGACTTAAACCTGCCAAGTTCTTTTAATGTGTTTGGTAGTCATGTCTCTATGCCTGGCTGGCTCACTCTTCAGCTTGAATGTCCCACCCTCAGAGTTCTTCTCTGATTGCCCTTTCTCAGAGGGGGCTCCTTTATTACTTCATATCACAGCACTTACTAAAAAGTGTTCTTCACACTAAGTAAAATAATCTGTGATGTTTTATTAGTCTCCTTGTTAGTTGTCTGTCTCTCCCACCAGAGTGCAACCTCCATGACAAAAGCTTGTCTTTTAAAATTATTTATTTCATTTTATTTTTTAAAAAAATATGTCTTTATTGATTTCAGAGAGAGGAAAGGAGAGGCATAGAAAGATAGAAAGATCAATGATGAGAGAATCATTGATCGGCTGCCTAGCCCGTAACCCGGGCATGTGCCCTGAGCGGGAAGTGAACCTCAATCGCCTGGGTCCTAGGTCAATGCTCAACTGCTGAGCCACGCCCGGCTGGGCAAGCTTGTCTTTTTTTAAAATGAAACATTTTATTTTAAAATAATTTTATGATCACAAGAAGTTGAAAAGATAATAAAAAGTTCTATGTACTCTTCATCCAGCTTCCCTAAGGAAAAACATTAGTATATAACTATAATAAGTTATCAAAACCAGGAAACTGACATTACCATAGTACTATTATCTTGACTTCCAGACCTTATTAGGGTTTCACCAGTTTACATACATTTGTGTGTATATGTGTGTGTGTGCACATGTGTATAGTTCTATGAAATTTTATCCCATAGACAAATTATTGTGACCACCACAATCAGGATACGGAACTATCTCCTTACCACAAATACACTCCTTTTGCTCTCCCTTTATGAGGACTAGTCTGTATTGTTCCCTTTGTCACTCCAGTGCCCTGCACAGTGTCAGGTACATGACAGGCACCCAAAAAATATTTGTTGACTATGCCAGTACGAGGCTAAATATCACTGGAGGAATTTGTCTAATTTGTTTGGATAAAGAGGTATTAATCTGTTTACTGGACTTCAGTTACTAAGAGGATATTTGAGGAGAAAAATGTCATCAAACTCCATCTTATAATGACTGATTTGCAAAGAACACAAAACCCCCTGGACTCCCAAAGCCCATGAAAATGTTGCATCGCTAATTAATCCAAATCTTGTAATCAAGCCTCTGCCAACCTGAAAAGGTTATTTGCCTCAATAGACACTATCTATATATCTATATACATGTCTATATAGATATACAAATACGCATATTTCAGATTAATTATGTGAAATGTCATTAAACATCCTCTGGAATTCAGACGAGAGAAGGCAGGCAGGCTGACCAGGAAAGCAGAGCGCCTGAGCTGCGGCTTGTTTCCTCCTGGTTCCGATTACTAACACTGTCCCAGAGAAAACAGAAACATGACCCTCCATTAACTTATTTCAGACTCACTACAATAAAATTCCCCTTAATGGTACTAGGGGGAAATCGACTACTCCTGAAAGATATTTGCACAATGTTGGAGTTTCTTGACCTTAAGATATCTTTTGGAAGCATTTAAAGAACTAAAGAAAGAAATTGCCCTTTAAGTAGACCTTGTGACAGAAGTAGGTGGGAAAATAATTACACTGCATACCAGACCTTACCTTTGCGCAGAGTAACTGCATGACAAATGCTAAAGCAAACACGCTGTAAGAACACCATAATATTCATTCAGCCTCTTTTCTGATAAGAAAGGGTTATGAATTTTTATATCTTGAAAACCTTTGTTTTGCAGGGTTTGCTTTAGCAGGTTGCCTCTCACCGTGTGTGGAGACTGAATCACTTTGGAATCCATTTTTTTTAGTTACTTGAGGTGTAGCATTTAGTGCATGCTGTATTAGAAACCACAGGTAGGACCTGTTTCTGTAAATGATTTATTTCCATGGATCTGTTCCTTTAATTGATTTGATATTTACTTAAGAAAGTTCTTTCTTTGCTTGCCCCGTCAGCCCCTTCTGAGAGCTTTTGTCAAGTATGTTGCCATCATAAATGGACTGATTCCTTCCCGGACCAGCCATTTCTCTGAAGTTTATACATCTTTAAATGGAATCTGGGCACCATTTCATAAGGAATTTTTTTGAAGTTCTCTTCCAGTATAGAATCTGTGGCTCCGGAAGGCTTTAACCTAGACCTCAATCAGCTCTACAAACCCAACATAGTAATCATAACAAGAACACAATCATAATGGTTGCTAATATGGACTACCAACGCTTCCTGGATCTTACAAGAATTTTACATAAAAGCATCTTCAGAAGCCTTTGACAGTTTCATTTATTTAATTTTTTCAATCCTCACTCAAGGATATGTTTTTTTAAATTGATTTAGAGAGAGAGAGGAAGGGAAGGAAAAAGAGAGAGAAACACTGATGTGAGAAACATCCATCGGTTGCCTCCCCTACACACCCTGACCCAGGGATCAAACCTGCAACCTAGGTACGGGCCTTGATCAGAATAGAACCCGCAACCCTCTGGTGCATGGGATGGCACTCCAACTAACTGAGCCACCCAGCCAGGGCGATAGTTTTATTTATTTTTAAATTCATTGTAAATAAAAACAGGGTGATGACTATGAAAACTCAGTGTAAATACAAGCCCTGCGCCTGCCTTCCCACTCCCAGTGCCAGCTGTCGGTCTTTCTGAAGTGGCCACTGGATATGTGACCTGTGATGCAAAGTCTCTTTCTTTGAGAGACCAGTAAGCCTAGAATGCCTCAGTGTCCCCACCCCCTGGGTAACAAGGATTTCAAGATCTTAAAGTAATTTGTGTGAATGTTTAGTCTCCGTGGCAGTTCTCAGCCTGGTAGTAAGGCGGGTCCAGAGCGTGCTCTTCGAGTTGTTTTTCAGCTCCATGGAGGAGTCCAGACCTTGGGGCTCGAGCCTGGAGAGGGAAGTCCCCATTCTGCACCTAGCCTCCTTTCCTCAACAGCAGCTGGAAGCTGTTCAGTCCCTTTTCACCACTATTTCTCTTCCTGCAAATAAAAAGAAACGCTGCCCTTCTGCAAAGTAATATTTCACAAAGCACCTATGCTGTTTGTCTCCAGCTCACTTAAAAGGAAGAGAGGTTTTTATATGAAGAGGAAAACGAAAGCCAGAAGTCACCAGACCAAAAGGGAGCTAAGAAAGAAAACTACCTTCAGAGCTTCCAGCCATTCCCAGCCACTGGACCCCTTTGGTATTCAGAGCTTACGGTGCAAGTGACTCCAACTCAGCCCGGGCTGCAGTCTTTGAGTTGGCCCCAGACCTGAAGGGGGTCATTAAATTTCACCTTTGCTGAGGGAAGGCCACGGTGCAGGGGAAATCCTGCCCAGTCTTCCAGGGAACTTCCAGAGCTGCGAACTGGGGGCTGTATGAGTTGGTCAATTAGGTGTACTTTCCAGACTGCTGGGCTTCGTTTTGCCTTTATTAACACGACTGTTTGCCTAAATGTTGCATTCTGCTTTACTCTTGCTTCCAAGGATGAAAGTGTCAGTAATGGAGAGGGCAGACCAAGGGCAGAGAACTGCTCATTTTCTACATCATGGAAAATATAGGATGTGCAGGAAACATCCTTTTAACTGGCTTAATCCTTTCAGTGAGATTCATTTCAATGAGCTCTATTGTGTTCAGTCCTTATTGGAACAGGATAAAAATAGAACACTTAGAGGACTATGTCTATAGAACCAGAGTGAAATGGAGAGTTGAGGTAATTGTCCAGATAATCCAAGCAAAACAAAACGAAACAAAATAAAACCAACCATTGTTGAGAAAAAGGCGTTAGGAGCCTGAACGATCCAGTCTGGTTCTCTACATTGTTCACATTCACCAGCTCGGCATCTATATTTACTTTTTCTACGTAGACTGAGCCTAAGTTATGTTGAAGAGTTTTTACCCGATATTATCTCAAGTACTAACTACCTCAAAAAATGCCTTTGCTTTAAAGTATCCCTCTCTGCCCTATTTCCCGGCAAGGAGAAAAGTAACAATAGATTTATATGTTTTTATATAAGACAGCAGTATAAAGAGTAGATGGCTCTGGGGTTTGGGAGGTTTCTTTTTCATTTGTTTTTGTGAATTCCCCTTAGCTGGTTGCTAAGGCTGGAGATGGTTTATCTACACACTAACATGTTTTAAACCTGTTGCTTTCTGCTTGGCTAAGTGCCTGTCATGTGTGTTGGCTGCCAGCACAGCAGCTTGGCTCATTTGGAAAATCAAGGAACCCAATTTCCTCTGAGATAGTAGCTGGTAATATTCCACTGGATTCTAGTGAGACACTACCCGGCTTGGTGATGTCGCTTGGCCAGAGTTCTCCTTAAACTGGCTTCCCATGTTGGGATCGTGACTTGCCTCTCACGTTACACTCCCTGACCCTGTTGTTTTAAAGGCACTGCTTCTCACACCATCCCTCTCAAACGGACTCAGACCTTTTCATTCATGCATTTGACTTTTTCCTACTGCCTGTTTCCCAATGTAACCGGTCACCAAGTCCTGTAGATAATTCTTCCCCCAAAGCTTCCCTGATCAGACCTTTTATTTTATTACCATTCCCTGAATTTGGGTTCTTACTTTCTTACTACTCCTGATAATCCCCTGCTTTTTTCAGTCTCACCCATTTCTAATTTGTCCTAAGGAAATGCCAGAACAACCTTCCTTGAAGCTCTGCTGAATTGAACTGTATTCCCTTGCACAAACATTTCGATAACTCCTTGTCTTCAAAAATATTTTGTTCAAATTTCTCACCAAGGCATTGAAAGCTTTTGTGACTTTGGTTCTATGATTTCCCAGTCTCATGTGAACTCAGCTCTAGCAAGTCCTTCTACATGAAATGCCCTTTCTTGCTCTTGCTTACCCATCAAAATCCCGACCGTCTCCCAAGATTGGGCATCCCAATTCTTCCAGGAAGACTTTTCTGACTACCTTGGAAGGAAGTAACCATCTTTGAAATGGAGTCACAGAACCTTGCAGTTTGAAAGCATCTTGTAGGATGTTGAATCCAACTTTCTACCCTCAACATACCCTTTGCCCTTTATTTGAACATGTCCAAGACTGGGAACACACATGAAAGCTCACTGCACTTTTGGACAGCTATATTGATAGGAATTTATTTCTTTCTTTTTAAAAATCTCTCTCTCACCTGCTTTCCTTCCCCCCTGTACCTTATTTGTCTTTGACCTATCCTTAGGAGGAATACAAAAGAAATATCTTCCCACTATATCAAAGACCCTCAACTATTTGATGAATGCTATATAGCTATCTTGACTAATCCAAGTAGAACCCCAATTCTTCAGTTATTTTTTTATATTAAAATGGTTTCTAAATCATTTTCCATCTTGCCTATTTTATCTGGAAGTGCCTGGGGTGTTAATAACCTTAAAATGTATGTTCCAAGAAAAACACAACTTCCTTGATCCATAGTGTTTGTTCCAGAGAACTTGATATAGTTGTATCATTCATTTGGCTCATTATGCGCTGTAGTATTTACAGGTTATTTTATTTCACTTTTGGCCACGGATGAGGGAGGGACTATTTGCTGTGCCTTTGCATCTTTGTTTGTAAATTAGATGAGTAGCTCCTGGAGAACAGCAACTCAGATCTGGAAACTTCTATGTCCTTCAGAAAAGGTCCTTCATCTAGTAGGCATTTAATAACTTGATTTTGAAAAACTAACCTCAGGTGATGAACATTGCTAAATCTAGTATTCACATCTCAGCTCTTGTATTATTTGATCTCTTGGCAGCATTGACACTGTTGTTCAGTTTCTCCTGGAAACTCTTTCTTTCTTCTTTATTTCTCCTTTCTTTTTCTTTTCTTTCCTCCTTCTTTTCCTCCTTCCTTCCTTCCTTCCTTCCTTTCTTTCTTTCTTTCTTTCTTTCTTTCTTTCTTTCTTTCTTTCTTTCTTTCTTTCTTTCTTTCTTTCTTTCTTTCTTTCTTTCTTTCTCTCTCTCTCTCTCTCTCTCTCTCTCTCTCTCTTTCTTTCTTTCTTTCTTTCTTCCTTTATTTCTCCTTTCTTTTTCTTTTCTTTCCTCCTTCTTTTCCTCCTTTCTTTCTTTCCTCCTTCTTTTCCTCCTTTCTTTCTTTCTTTCTTTCTTTCTTTCTTTCTTTCTTTCTTTCTTTCTTTCTTTCTTTCTTTCTTTCTTTCTTTCTTTCTTTCTTTCTTTCTTTCTTTCTTTCTTTCTTTCTTTCTTTCTTTCTTTCTTTCTTTCTTTCTTCTCTCTTTCTCTCTTTCTCTCTTTCTCTCTTTCTCTCTCTCTCTCTCTCTCTCTCTCTCTCTCTCTCTTTCTTTCTTTCTTTCTTTCTCTCTTTCTCTTTATTTTTATTGTTGATACTATTACAGATGTCATTCATTTTCCCCCCTTTGCCCACCTCCATCCAGCCTCCATGTCCCCTGGCCTTCACCACACTGTTGTCTGTGTCCATGGGTTATGCATATAGGTTCTTTGGCTAATCTCTTCACCTTCTTTCATGCAGTGCCTCACCACCCCTCTCCCTTCTGACATCTCTCAGTCTGTTCCACATATCCATTTTGCTGGCTCTATTTTGTTTGTCAGTTTATTTTGTTCATTAGAGTCCACATGTAAGTGAGATGGTATTTGTCTTTTTCTGACTGGCTTATTTCACTTAGTATAATAATCTTTAGGTCCATCTATGCTGTCACAAAGAGTTCCTTTTTTTTTTTTTTTTTTGCAGCTGCGTAGTATTTCATTGTATTAGTGTACCACAGCTTTTTTGCCCACTCATCTATTGACGGGCACTTGGGCTGTTTTCTCCTGGAAATTCTCTCTCCCTTTGGTTTCCATGACAGTCTACTCTGCAGGTTTTCTATTTAACTTTTTTCACATCTCAGTCTTCTTTGTAATTTCTCTTTAACATTGATTTTCTTCAAGGTTCTTTCTAGTGTCCTTTTCCCTTTTACTTGAACTACTCCCTGGGCATCCAATTCCATGTCTTCAATATCATCTACTTATAAATGATGTCTTTTTTTTTTTTGAGCCCCAGACCAGTGTTTCCAACTGTTTTCTGCACTTGGGTGGCCAGGAACTCAAATAAACAAGATGCTCAAAAGATTGAGTCATCAATCTTGTTTTGTTTTATTGGAAGCATATCCCTTCTTCTGTGTTCCCTACCATCCAACAAGAGTTCAGGCTAGAAATCTGGGTGTGATTCTCACCTCTTTACTCTCCATCTCTAGTCCCACCATCCCTTCCCATCAACAATTAGGGTCTCTCAATTCAACTCCCTAAAAATTCCACAAAACTATTCACTTCTCTTCATCTTCAATGTCACTTTCCTACTCTGACTACCATCTTCTGGGGCACATAATTGTAATCTCTTACAATCAGATTTTGAAAGTTTGGGAATGATTAGAAATAATTCAGCTCTAAATTCCTTTTCTAGGGAAAAAGATAATGGTAAGAAGACACTTCAAGAGACTTGAGAGGTATTTAGGAAATAGAAATGAGTGAACTTAGTGATTTATTGGATTCTGTGATAAGAATAGTATAAAAAAGAGTGAGGAGTAATGAATAATGATGACATTTCTGGCTTGAGGTGGTAAGTGTATATGAGGAACTTGGGAGGAAGAGTTTTGGGATATCCCATTGCACACTATAGTTCCTCATCAGAGCACTACCCAGGCTCTACTGTACCCATCTGCTTACCTGTATGTTTTCTACAGTAAACCTTTACTGCAAGTTGTGAGAGGGCAGGGAGTACATCTCTATTGTGTTCCTAATGTATCCCCCTTCCTTTCAAAGGGCTTAGTATAAGTGCTCAATATATCCTTGTTGAATGAATGAATGAGTTCTTGTGGTTTAATATTACAAAGTGTGATATGTTTAAAGATATCTTTTTAGAAAAAGTTTTGATGAAGGCAGTTTTAAGACTGATCAGAAAAGAACCTGCTATCATATCTTGTTCATGTAACTAGAATTACAAAACAAAAGGCCAAAAAATGGAACTTTAAAATACACAGTGGCATTAACTGAACATCAGGAAAATGACACAGCACAATATACCCAATCAGTGAAGTAATATTTACTGAGCATCTATTATGAACAAAGCTCCATGTTAGGGCCTATTGGTAGTGATCATATGTCCCTGTTGGCTCAGGACAAGCCTGACTTATGCCTCTAGCTTGGGTCCCAACTGAATTATTAAAAGTCCTCTCTTGTACGCTAAAGTGTTCTAGTATGGATAAAATAGTAACTGATCATACTACCTCTGGAGGTTGCAAATAATTCCAATTCAAATCAAGGAAGAAGATTGTTCTTGATATTGGGTTAGATGGCAGTCAGAGATTCAGCAGCCAGACATGGAGGCTGGGGGTGGGGTGGGGTGAGAGATGGTATTTAAGGATGTCAGGAGGAAATCTACCCAAGAAAATTGTTGGGAGAAAGAAACAAACCCCAAACTCTAACAGAATCAAGAAATCTCTAAAAGGAAGATACAATGGCTGACAGGGGTCTAAAATAGCATCATCTTCAAGATGTTGCTATCTCTTCTTTACTTGGTTTGAAATTTCCACTGTAAGAGTCACCCTTGGGTTTCTATAAAAAAGAGGTGTGGAAGAGGTAGAGTCTTGCTTTCAAAATACCACTATTAAAAAATAGCGTGGCCAGAGAAGGACAGAGACCTCCCCTTCCAGTCCTGGAAAGCCTTTTCCATTGGCCGATGAGCAACAGTACTGTTTAGAGAGTGCTTGGCTCTCACCTTGGCAGGGCACAGACTTGATAAGAAAGCATAGGTCCTGGGGAAGCTTGATAGAAACTGAAAATAGCTAAGACCCAGTATAGGCCTTGAAATGGCAGGTGAGTCCTGCATACCTGGAAGAGTTGAGAAATTATAACTGGGGAAAATGGCCATGAGAGAGGAACCAAAATAAAGTCAAGCATAATGATGTGGAGGACTTCTTTTCATGAGAATTCCAAAGGGGCTACCCTTCATGACAGAAATAGAGAGATGCATACTATGATGAACAGGGGCTGAGCCTCCCAGGAACAGGTAGCCACAGCAGAATGCTGGCACAGTGTGGAGAGAGGGAGAGAGCATTGCCAAGTGTTGTGAGTGGGAAATCAGGGGGGTGGGGTGGGGGGAGAGGTGTCTAAAGAGAATTTTTAGGAACTTTCACTGTGTATGTTTTTAAAAATTTATTTAACATTTTTTTTCCTTTAAATATATCTTTATTGATTTCAGAGAGAGGAAGGGAGAGTGAGAGCGAGATAGAAACATCAATGATGAGAGAATCATTGACTGGCTGCCTCCTGCATGCCCCTAACTGGGGATGGAGCCTGCAACCTGGGCGTGGGCCTTAACCGGGAATCAAACCGTGATCTCTTGGATCCTAGGTCAATGCTCAACCTCTGAGCCACACCCGGCCGGGCTCACTGTGTATGTTTTGTAAAAATATTTTTCCTGATTTATGTAAAAATATTTTTCCTGTTTGCCTTTATCAGTTTCACCCAATAGCATGGACACTGGTAAGGGTCTGGGAGGCTACATGTATGCCAGGCACATAATTTGTATGGTTATTTTTCAACAGAATAAAAATGTGGATATAATTAATGAAATACAAATTATAAAAAAAAAATCTTTTATTATCTAGTGATGGGGAAATGTATATACCCCCAAATATAATGCCTGAGTGTGAGGAGTCCTTAAAGGTTTTAGAAGGAGAAAGTGGCAGTCACAGGTCTGGGGACATCCTCAGTTCTTTCTTAATCTCCCTGTGTCTTTACTGCTTCACACATCAACATACAGTGTTTACTTTCCTGTAGAAATGGTGCAGTTTTCACTTTTAAGAAAGACCTGGAAGCTATTTCTGACTTAGGAATTTGATGTCTTCCATGAATTTCCTCTTGGAAGATGAGAAAAAAGGGGTAGATACATACTTAGGGCATGCCTGGTGTCTGATATATATATGTATGCATATTTATTATGACGATGTTAAAAATACAGGTGGGCAAAAGAAAACTGACTTATGTCTAAATAAACTCTGTGTTTATTTCTGTGGTGATTGACTGGTTATGTTGTGTTCTTACAAATTCTTGTCTTTTCCCTCATTGTGTTCTATTAGTCTTCTCTCTTCTAGTTCAGCGGGGCTAGTTCAGGTTTCAAACCTTGCTATCTGAAAGCAGAGTATTCTTATGAAAACTTTCCTAAACCGAAATGGCATAAAATGAGTTACCTTAGGACACACCTTGCTAAGGGATGCACACAATAAACCAAGACATAGCACAGATGCTCACAGACACAGTTCAAAGCTATGGGGCCTGAGGCTGAGATGCTGAGTGTAACTGCCAGGGAAAGAGTTTGGCTGGGCCACTCTCCCACTAGAGAGGGTGCACGCTGCCTCTATAACGGCTTGCTGGAAAACAAATGCTAAACTTTATTTTTGGTTTTTGCCTCTTTGAATTTCTTTTGGTTAGTGTAAATAAGAACTAATGTAGGTCTTTCATAAAAGCAAAGTGGTGTAAAGTGAATTTTTGAAGTGGCATACTCTTGCAATACTTTTTTTCACTGTTAGCATTTAGGGATTGTAGCATGCGTGTACGTGTATGTGTATTTATGTCGAGCTTCTTTCACTTAACATTTAGTGAATTTCCCCATATCATTCAAATTTTTCATTTTAAATTACTATTTTTCCATATTCCCATATGTAGGTTCTATAATTCATATAACTCTTTTGTGGGTAATTTCTAAGTTTTACCATTAGAAATAATGCTTTGGTCTACAGTGTTGTGGGAGCATGTTATTTCCCCTGCCTGCCCAGAATTATTCTTCTGATAGTTGCAGTCCGATGCTCTCTGGCGCCACATTCTTGAGCTCTCAGCCTCTACACTCAGAACAGGGCTCAGGAGCTGGGCATATGGCCTAGGCCTAACCACAGGATTCCTTTGCCTGCAGTGATTGGCTCAGTGACCAGCTAGTGATCCAAAAGAGCCAACTAGATGCAATGATTCCCTGGCTGAGACTTCTGAGAGACTCACACTCTTTCCCCAAAGGATTGACAAGTGAGACGTCATGAAAGTGATACTGCTGGGACCATCTTGCCACCATGGGGAGCCTCAGAATGACACCCAAGAGAAAAGCAGAGTGGAATCAAAAAACAGAAACAACAGAAAACAACAAAAGCAAACAAAACTTGACTTTTAACAAAGTTGTTCGAACTCTGACTTTAGCCTGTTATGTGCCTTGATGTCTCATTTGTTGAACCAATAAATCCTTATTTTTAAGTCTGTTTGCATTGAGCGCTTGGCCTCTCAATAAGAGAGCCTTATTGTAACCTCTTTGTTCACATATTATTGACTTCTTCATGAATTATGTCCTTTGGGTAATAAGAGCTAACATGTATTGAGTGCTCACCTTGTGTTAGGCACCACGTTAAAGACTTTACATTCATTATAGCATTTAGTCCTTCCAATAATCACTGTCAGTAGCTATTATTATAATTCTCATTTTATACATAAGGAAGTTGAGGCCCAGAGAAATGACAAGAACGAAATGTTAGTGCAGCGTCATGGGCTAGCAAGTGGCAGAGCCAGGATTCAATCTTAGATATGTCTGTTTACAGAGCCAAAGCTGTGTTACTCCTAATTTCCTTTATTTATTCCAGAAGAACAAAATGACTTTTATGTGAAATCAGAAGACCTGAGCATATAAAGTTTCTTTAAAGAGCAGTGTAGTAAAGGTTTTGGTCTTGGAGCAGGATACAAGAAAATAAAAGACTGGAGTTTAGAAGGAGCAAAAGAAGAAAATAATGCTGAGAAAACATGCTTTTTTTCATGTGGTGCCAGAGGTGGGACTGAGACGTGCATGAACGTGCGTGTGCAATGGGTGAGCTTTACGATTCTTTCCAATCACAGAATCTAGGATCCTAAGAAGTCAAGTTTATCCAGAGATGAAAGCGCATGTGAAATTTTGAGTGATGAGATTGGGTCAGATTTTGAATCCTACTTTAAAAGGTCTAAATGTGATATTAATGGGAAATGGAGAGCCCTTAATTTCTTCAGCAGATGTGGTAGACTGTTGCTTTGGTGTCCCCCAACGAACCATGCTTCCTAGTATTCATGCCCGGTGTACTTTTCTCCATTCTGATTTAAGCTTGGCTATTTAACTAGCTTTGGTCAATATGACATTAGCACACATGGTGCAAGTGGAAGCTCAATAAGTATTTGCACATTTGGGTTAATTCTCTTGGAAGCCTCTTTCTTAGAACCCAGTTGCCAACTGTGAAGAAGTCCAAGCAGCCACAGAGAAAGGTTCATGGAGGAGAAATGAGATCACCTGGTTGATAGCCCAGCTGTGCCCTGTGGTGGCATCCACTATCCCTTGACAGCCATGAACAACAAGGCCATTTGGGATGTTCCAGCCATTCTAGTGCCCTGATCTCATCACACCTGAAGCAGAAAAGTCACCTAGTCATCTCTTAGAATCATGAAAAATAATATATATATTTTTTAAGCCACTAAATTTGGGGTGGTTTGTCATGTAATAATAGATCACTGAAATGGTTGAAAGTGGTCTTCCTGCTCCTTCCCCTCCCTTCCCATCTTCAGGCAAATACAATGGGTTCCGTGGTCCATAGATGATGCAAAGATAGAAGGAAGCCTCATGCCCCCTGTCCTCAAGGTCCATGATGGTTTTTGCACCTCTGGCTCTACTTTGCATGTTTCTGAGCTTCAGACTTTTGTTTTTAGCTGGCTACCAGTGTTTCCAGAGCAGAATTCTTTTACTTTCACTTCAAAACTCCCCTCTTACCCCTCTCTCCATTTCAGTTATTGATACTGCCATGCACCCAGTTGGCCAAATTAGAAATATCAGATTAATTTAGACTCTTCCTTCACTCTCATTCCCCACATTGATACAGCTCCTACTGTTCACTTACCATAATGTTGCTACTAGTATGGTAATGGTTTCACTGGAAAGGGGATGGTCTGGACCTCAGGAGATCTACTACAACAACTATATTAGAGGCTGCTAGACAGCTGGGACATGGACCTGTTTTAGGAAAGAGATAGGGAAAAAAACCTCTCTTCTGATAGTTTTACCTCCATGGTGAATGGGTGTAGATTTCTGTCCCCTATTCCCATCTCCAGCCTTAGCTGGATGAAGGATCAATTACAGTCGGGGCAGGATAGGAGAGGACACTATATCTCCTTAAATTTTAGAACACTTATTCAGGCATCCTTCTTTGTTAAAAACCTAAAACAATTGCACACATATTCCAAAAAGTGTTTTAAAAAGTTCAAAACATTTAATTAATATGGATTTGAATTAAGTGTGCTACATTTATAATGTGTTATATTATAACCACAATGAAGTATTCTGGCACTTTTTTAGCCAGGCAATCTAGTTGCATTGCCTTCTTGGTATACAATAATACCATAGAAGTTAGAAACCACATATCATTCTTGGTTTCCTTTTTCCATTTTCCAAAGACAACTTGTCTTTCCCATTTAGCACAATAAAAGGAATCAAGAGACTTGTCCTCAGAGCTGCTGGTGGTCTATATGGTGTCTCTGTGCATGTTAGAAGGTGTCCTATCTGGGTAGCAGCAGTCCTATGAGCCGATGGCATCCCTTCTTCTGGGTGGATGGACTCTTATCTCAAAGCATACAGCTTGGCTTAGAGAGTGCAGGCTGAATTTTAGTCACTGCTTACCTGCTTGGCCAGCGGCCTTTGCACACATGTAGAAAGTGTATACCTGTTTCTTGTATCTCATCTGGGACCCTGGAGCAGCACTCCCATCAGCAAGGTGTGTGACTTCATGTCTCTGGATCTGGGTAGACTCTATGAAGACAGACCACTGCATCTGGGACCTGGAGACTTAGGTAGGAGCGTTACCTCCTCCAACATAACCTTGAGCAAGTCCTTGACCTCAGTAGATCCCAATATTCTTGTTTGGAAAATGAAGGTGAGTAAATTAGAGAATCTCCAAGAATCTGCTTCCAGATTCAAAAAGCTTGGATACTATTATGTTGCAGAAAGTCAGGCACGCGTTCAGAATCTTCAAGTTTCATTACAGTACTTGTTTTTAATAGTCTGTTGCAGTCTTCCTCCCCTTATTGCAACCCAGTCAATTAGTCAATTTCTCTGTGTTTTAGTCTTGCTCTATTTGTCAAATGGAGATAATAAGGGATGCCTTAGAGGGATTCAGAGAGGGTAAACTAATTAATGGTCATAAAGTCCTAGGGGCCGTGTGCTTGCTAAGTGGTTATGATTCTAAACAGATCTTTATAGTTCCTTGGTTGCTCACTGAGTGTCAGCACCATTTATAACACAATGTTCTTTTTGATCAAAACAGACACTGAGACATTGGGAGGTAGCATGTCAGGAGCAAAGGACAGCATATTGGATAGGAAGGGGCTGCAGGAGAGTCCGAGGTGTGAGTTGAGGGAGAAAGGAATCTGAATGGAAGGGATTGCTCTTGCAGTCCAAATTTTTGGGACCCTAGTTCCTGGAAAGGTTCTTTCACTGGTAGGGGTAGGTAGTGGCAGGAAGGATGCCATCAAGATCGGCAGATACACATTCTTGCTCTGTATATGTCTTTGGTGTTCCTGACTTTGGGTTCCACATTCTCTCTCCTTATGTGGGATGGGGGAAGCGAGAAAGCAGGCAGAAGGAAGGCAGGGCAGATTTCACTTCCTTAAGAGTTCATCTTGCTATGGCATCCTCACCAGCTCATTCAAACTACCAACTGAATAGTTTGCTTTTTCATCTAAGTTATGGTCTGGACAATTTGGCATTTCAGAAACTAGGAAACACAACAAAAAAATAAATAAATTAGGAACTATATTTCAGAAGAGAACATAAACATGAGCTATTGTCTACATCTAGATTTAAATTTTTCACTGAAGCCTTTTCATTTGAAATTAATTTCTTCTCTTGAACATTTCCATATCACTTTGTAGACTGCCATATGTTAGAGGTATTTATGTAACTATCATGATAAATTGTGAGTTTCTTGAGAGCAGACAACATTTTATTCACCTGCAGGCTCCTTAGAATGTCTAGCATACCACTTTCAACATAGAAAGTTTTCAATAACTACTTATTAAGCTGAATTGTGTTATGTTATATGAAGAAAGAAAGAATTGAATGACTGTATTTCAGAATTTCAAGTTTTTTTTGGATTTACCACTTAGGTAAATCCTATCATTTTTTTTCTTGATTTAACATTCTCTGTGAGGCTAGACTTTTGATATAATATAACACAGGATTAGCTTATTTTGGTAATCTAATCATATCACCTTGGAAAGCAGAAGACAGTGACATAAGAGAAAAAATGAGATGAAATTAGTTCTTGGGGGACGGGGGGTGAAGAAGGGATAGGTAGGTAGATCTAGAATAGGAGTGGATGGGTAACCTGGCAGAAATAGCAAAGGAAAATTTCACTCACTTTATGAGTTGGCCTTTGGGCAGATTTGATTTTAGTTATATAACCTCTCATCCAGATGGATCCTCTCTGAGAGTCCCTAGATATGGAGCAACTGAAATCTTTGGTTGCCCTATGTCACCAAGAACATTAAATGAGGTAAACACTGATCTTGCCTTATGATTTGGTTGAACTTTGTATAGTGATATATATTGTCAGCAGATCCTTCTGGTGTAATTCTGACCACATAATTTGCTAAGAAATGTTTACCTTTGCACTCAATGTATGTAGAAGGGAGAGGTATAAGGTTGTATTTCCATGTTCTTCATAAGCGAAAAGAAAGTTTACTGACTCCTAAGTCATATATTTTCACCTTACATGGGAAAATATATAGATTCAAAGAATTAAAGTGTTCTCAATCTGCCTTTGCATCAAACAGTAATCTGGTTCCTTTTCTCTTTTCACAAATGGGATACTGAAGCCCAGAGTTTTAATGATAATGCTTATGGCAACCAGATGGGGATCAGAACCCAGGATTCTAACTCTGGGTCCTGGAGACTATTACTGTCCGCCCCCCCTCCCCCGATGATATTGTCTGGCTTGATTTCATGGAAGTGAACAATTTTGTCTGGGGTTATATTTTGTTTCACTCAGTGTATCATATACAATTCAACAGACTGCCTTCTGTGTGGGCTCATTACCAGGATTTGCCTTCCCATGGCACTGGAATCTTTACAGATGTAGGTTCTTCCTAGTCCAGAACCCATATGGCCATTTCTAGAGAGCTTAACTTAGTATCTTTAGAAGCTAACAAAGGATTTCTTCAAATAACTGAGCCCATAATATGTAATAGCAGCCATTTATTTTTACTATTGTGCCAGTAAGCACTGCTTTATGCTGCAAGTATGCTGACTAACTGGCGTAAGCAATAAAGATGTTTAATTATCTCACATACAACTGGATGAACAGAGGTTCAACATGCCTTCAAAGCCTAAGACTCTTTCTAACTTTCTGCTTCACCATCATTAGTGTATTGGCTTGCTGACTCATTGTCTCAAGATTGCTGTATTGTTTCCCAGCATCACATCTGTATTCTAGACAGGAAAATGGGTCAGTACTGGTGATCTTATTTCCTTTTTTTTAAAGAAAATAAATGTTTTTTAGGAGCTTGTTCACCTCTAATCTATAAACTTCCTACTTCTTATTGGTCAGAATTGTGTCATACATTCACTCTTGTCTGGAAAAGAACTGGGAAAGAATTATATAGCTTTTTTACCTCTATAGCAGATGCAGGCAAAGAATTGTTGAGTTAGCCGAGCTTCAATATAAAGTAGCACAGGAATAAATGCCTATAACAACTATAAGTAATATTCTATATCAACTTCCAATTCTGCTTCATTGTCTGGTCCATCTTCACTGATGGAGAACTCAGAGGTGGGTTTCTTTGCCTTGTTAGATTCAAGAGAATTTACTGGATGTGCCAAATGTACCCACTGAGGAACATGCAATGTTAAAGTGTCACTAGGGAAGCTGGGATCAATATGTGTGTAAAAATGGATCATCCAAAGGACAGAAAGTAGATTGAAGTGGTTAATGTTATGGGCTCTGGAGCTTAATTGTTTTAGGTTTACATTATGGCTCTGCCACTTCCTAACCATGTGACTTCTCCTAGTTACATTATCTCTCTAAGACTGTTTCCTTGTGAGTTTCATGGATAATAATAATAATACCTTATTACTTGGTTTGTTGTGAAGAGCTACATTTATCAGTCCCTGAGCATAGTTTCAGGCTCATAGTCAGTGTTCAATATTATCACCATCATCATTGCCATTATCAAAACAGTAAGGGTTTGAAGTATAGGCATTGCGAATTGTTCTATAGAATGAAGAACACTTAGAGCCTGAGGTATGAGAGGAGGTTAAGTAGAAAAGCAAGAGAATGAAATCAGGCAATATATTATTCCCTTAGTGAGGGTGGGCTGCCTCCATTAAAAAGATTCCCTGTTGCAAGATAGTTCGAATGATTCATGCATGGGGATATACCTCTTATCTTGTGGCTTAAACATATCTTTTGGAAAATGGTGTACTCTGTAGGATTCATGAGTATAGAAATAGAATGGTGGAGGGGAGAAATGATAGCAATAAAACCCCAAGGAAGGAGAGAGTCTTCTGGGGTGAGAGTCTTCTGGTCATAGACCTTCTGCCAAGGGTGCCACAGGTTGATTAGAACCATTCACCATAGAAGCCATAGAGCATTAGCTTTTCTCTTTATCTTCCCTGCCTTGTTTTGATTGATTGATTGATTGTGTGTGTGTGTTTTATGAGTTACTGGAAATGCCCATTAGCAGTGTTCACTTATAGAGCAATAGCCACTAAGGTGGGCATTTGGGGCTATTGGAATGCAACTTGTTTCACAGACTTATTTGATGTGCCTAAATCCATCACTGACTAAGATCTAAGGTGGGGTGCAGATCCAAGACAAAGTTTAGGTGGTTCCCACTCTCCTCTGGGCCTGGACAATATCTAACTACCAAATAGATGACTGTTCAAATGTATCAACAGCTGTGAGTAGTCAGTTACATGACTTCCTCACCTTTCAGAAAAGACTTGATGTAGATGATAACATTAAACATATATGCTAGACACTATTATCAATGTTAATTAACTTAATCTACAAAACAACTCTGTGAAGTAGGTATAATGTTTACCCTGATTTTCACAGATGAGAAAACTGAGGTCAAATAACTTACAAAGATCATAAAGGTGTCTGCTGTTTTGGAAAGAAGATGTGGCTAGGTGTAAACCTGCATGTCTAGGCTTATGCTAAGGCCCATTGCTTTAGAAAGGCTATAAAATTAGTCTGGGGTTGTTCTTATAGATTGCTTCATTCTAACTTTTGCATGAGGAAGTGGAGTTTGATGAAGCATTGATCCAAACCCGTTGCTATAATAGAGAGTAAAAAAGAGAAGAACCTTAGTCTGGGCTTTTCCTGACACACATTCACCGATCACCTGTGCAAGGCTCTTCTTTGTCCTCAAGGTACACACACAACGAGACAACTGGCAAATGGGTAGATTTTTCCTACAGTGTTTAGGGTGGCAGTTTTAAGGAGAAAACTTCTCCTAAAAAACTTCTCCAGCTTTAATGGATAAGTTTGAAGCCAGGGGAGGTTGTTGAGGAAAAGTTTAAGAAGACTGAGTGAGGTTTTGTGAAGAATGAGTAAAAATGATTGAGTAGGAAATTCTCAGCATGGGAAAAGACATGGAAGCAAAAAACAAAAACAAAAACAAGGCTTAAACATGAACAATTCAGCTTGATTGAAATATAGGGCATTTGAAGGGGACTATTTGGAAGTAAGAGGGGTGGGAGATGGATCATGGATAATTTTACATACCAGGGCAAGGAATATAAATTCAATTTGGTAGGCAACAGGAAACCTATTAAATAAAACCTAAGTAAAAATTGGGGCCCTAGAGGAAGGACATCTTTTATTTCACTTACACCTCCATATAAACTCAACCTGGGCTATTAGAGCCTGACTATGACTCCAGGTTGAAGGCTGTGGCAGAGTATTTCAGTCCTGGTAATTGTCTTCCTGACCACCACCATGCATCTCAAAATAAGACTGAAGCAAAGTACTGTTAGATGGAAGGTAAATGGGTGAAACTAGAATTTATGTTTTCTCACTCTCAGAGCTGTTAGTTCATTTAACAAATGTTTGGAGTATTTTTTAAGGTACTGTAGATAAAACCATTAATGAACATGGTTTTAGGGAAAATGATCATCCCCAAACTTAATCTACTGCATATCTTAGTGGCTCAGTCTTTATATCCTTGCATCTGACCCCTTATACTGCTCCTGTGGAGCACCCACATATGAGCTGCCATTATCTCTTGCTCAACTCCTTTCATAGCCTCCTCACTGGGCTCATGGCTTTTATTCTTGATACTCTATATACACATGGCAGCCAGAGTGATGACATGAAGGCAGAAGTTGGATCTCACCATTCACCCTCATTAAGCCCTTCAGTAGCTCCCTTGATACTTAAATTAAAATCCAAACACCTCTCCACACCCCACAAAGCCCCATATGATCTTGTTCCTGCCAAGGCCTTTGATTTATCTCCCACCTCCCTTGTTCTTACTCACTATGTTCCATCCTCACAGGCTTCTTGCTGTTCCTTCAACAGTTGTAGTGTATTCCTGCCTCAGGACCTTTACTCTTGCTGTTCCCTCTGCTTGGAATATTTTTTCAGATTCCAGCATGGCTGCACACCTTCACTCCTCCAGTGACATTCAGATCTCTATTCAAATGTCAACTCTTCAGAGAGCCATTCTCTAGTTATCTTTATGACACTCAGCACTACCTGAAATTATACAGAGTGTCCCAAAGAAATGTATATAGATTTTGAATGATTATAAATTCAGTGTTTATTAACATACAGTTCATTTTCAAAATTTAAAAGAATCTACAGAATGAATAATTTTTGTGTGTGTCAATGCCTGTTTTCAAACTGATGACTATTCTGGTCCAGGCACTGCTGATAACATGAAGCAATGGAATTGCAAACATCAAGAATCATTTCGTTCGGTATTTGTGTGCCCTCAATTCACTGTTGCTGGTTTTGTACTGTAAACTTTTTCTTTTATGTATCCCCATAAAGAAAGTCTAGTGGCACTTAAGGATAAATTTTCTTTGTTCAAAGCTTAGTCTGGCTTCACCCATTATTTCAAATTAGTTACCCTGAAAAGGAGTGAAAATTAAGTGAGTTATCAGCTGTTAAAGTGTGCATACATTTTTTGGGACACCCTATACTTTGACTTATTTGTCTCTTTGTTTATTGTGAGTATTATTCATTAGAATGTAAGCTCCAAGAAGAGAGGACTTGGTTTACTTGTTCATTGTGGTATCCTCAGACCTAGGACAGAGTCTGGCCCATGAGCACAAATTAAGTATTATTGAATGAATAATTATTGTTGGGATTTCTGTTATAGCCTTTATCTTTCAAAAAACTTAACAAACACTTATTTATACATGTTTTCCTCACTTAACACAGCTTAAAATTTGCCCCTCTTGACATTTGCAACTCCTAAATAAGCGACATCATTTATGCATCTTAATGGCAGTCTTCAAACAGGAGAGTGCATTTCTGATTTTAATTCTTTTGGCTTCTGTGAATAGTTTTTCTCTGGTTATTAGTAATTAAAACAAACAAGCAGAAAGACTCATGTTATTCTATCTCATTGCCAAATTGGATATTGCTCAATTCAAAATTAAAGGTACACATACCCATAAAACTAGCCAAACTGGCTACTGCAATTACATAAAGTTCCTTGTGTTCATTAGCAGTGTTGCTTTTCATGGGTTTATCCTGTTTGGCAAATACATCAAAGTAACAGTCATAAAGACTTCTACAAAAATTTGGAGCATGTAAATATGAAAAAAATTTAAAGATTTTTTTTTTTTTTGTTTCCAGCTAAATTGCAACAAAAGCATAACCCTATTATTGCGCTATAAAGCTTAAGGCACAGAATAGAGAAATTCAGTAGTTTGTCAAAACTTAGTACTTCAAGCTCAGCTGTCAGAGTCACCTAAAAATGGCAGGTATGATTCAGCTTTGTACTCTGCAACTTGGGAATTATTGTCAGAATAGCAGCCCCTATCTCTTCACTGAATGATTCATTTGCTAACATGATTAACAATTCTGAGAGCCAGCAACGTTGGCCACTAATATCAGATTTTTAGAAGCTGCCTAGGTTTAACGGGAGTGGGAATGGATTCATTTGTACTTGGGGAAGAAAGGATCTTGAACCTGCTGTTCTGATTTTTAATGTTTTTATTTGATCCAGGAGAATGAGCTTCTTAGGATTTCCACAGCTTTTCATTTTTCTATGGTAGTACCTATGCATGAGAAAAACAAATAGTTCAGGGGATTAAGAATATGAAAGAGTGACAAAACTCTTTAAGGAAACTGTGTAGATTAAGTTCATAGAGGTTTAATGAGTATGTTGAGTAAAAAATATTTAGCTTTAATTCATTGTTTGATTCAAAGTCATGGTTCCATTCTTTTTGAATATAAAGAATTCAGAAAAATTGGGGAGGTGATCAGATGGAAATTATTGCTACATGATCATTTGTTTGTCATGCCTGTGTGTAAGGGTAGACTGTGAGCTCCTTGGAGTTAGAACTCTATTCACCTTTATGTCCCATTGTCTAGCATGGCAAGATGTAGAGCTTAACAGCGATGATTGTGATGAACATTACTCAGCTCACCACATGGCAGACAATTTATTAACTGCTTTGCATGTTACCTTATTTTATTCCAGCAATACATGCTATCCATATTTGTGAAGAAACTGAGGTTTAGAGATGTTCATGATTTGCTCACTGGCACACGGCTAGTGAAATGTTGGACTTGGAATTTGAAACCATTTCTGTTCTTTGTCTTAACTCCATGTTGTTAATTACAAAGCTATGTGTTTGTTGCCTGAATGAATGAGAGAGTAGCTAACCAAGGACCCCCTCTTTAGCCTGCTTCCATGACTCAGTCAGGTGTTAAAATATGTTAAACAGAACTGGACAATGGTAATGTCCTAGAATTAACCATGGTTTCTCCAACCAGTATGAGAAGAGACAAGATAACAAGAGATGGAGGACTTACCTGTGTCATCGATTAGCTCCAAATATGGGGAAGACAGTGGACTTAGGGAAACGGGGAGTGAAAAGAAATGCCTTAAAAGGGAAACTGAAGCAAAGAGAACACTTGAAATTTTTTTAAAGAGGAGGTAAATTTTCATTCCTGCGAGTTTCCGCAGTGATGCCTTTAACCCCTCATCTTGTTCAGATTCCCACTGGTATGCATGGAGCAGGCTAACACAAAAGCAAATGGAAAAGTTTGAGCATGTCTCTGCACACTGAGCCCCCCCTGCCTCCCTTTGCCTGAATAATATGTGCTTTGGAAGCAAATGGGTGGAAAGTTTGGCCCACTTTGGCTTCCCTTGCTTTTGTGCGTGGGTGTAGGTTTTTGTGCCTGACTCCACCATGGGGAGTTCAGGTTGCTTTAGCTTCTATGGAGTCTCAACAGGGTGAGACATGTGCCTGTGGTTGTAGGCCTGTCTCAGGAAAACTTGTCGTACTGGATATGGAAATCGTTAAAGCAAAGTGGGAGGCCAGGTTGTCTTATTTTCATGCCGATACTTGGGTTGCTTTCCTTCTGCTCAGCCAGACTGCAGCATGGATGGAGTGAGTGGGACCGAGAGGAAACCATTTGCGTGTAATCCTTACCTGGCTGTTCTGGAGATGCTAGCCAAGACTGCCATTTTCATAGACAACAGGCATTAAAAAGGAATGTCCCCACCCAAAAAACAAAGGAAAAGAAATCACAGGTTTTCCCAGCCCTTGTTATTTCTCCTCTCTCTGGACTCACAATCCCAATGGTTTTCTAGCTTTTAAAATGGATTCTTTTCAGATTTCCTTCTTTGGCCCTTGATTCTCTGTCAAGACTGTTCCCTGGCTTCTATTTGGCCAGTGAATTTTGAAGAACCAAGTTAACCCTCAGTATAGTGAGCTACAGACCTGCTACAGGAAAAGGCAACTCACTTCTACAAAGCCAGCATGGGCAGCCACTGGTGAACAATGTTCTTCCCCTAATTGTGGCTGCGTAAAAATTCATGATGGTAGACATCAATGTTAAGAGATTTAATCTGAATAAACATTATAAAGTTTGCCTTCCTAATCAGAATTTATTTGACCCTTTCAGTTTTTGCTTTATTTTCTTTGTTCTGCACATTTTCGAAAACCAGGTTCCAGTGTGATAGTTTTCTTACTTTCTTGTCTAGGACAGATAGGAAATTTGTGAGGCCTGACATTCTTGTGGTACTCTGATAACTTCCAATTTAGGGAAAACAGATGCACACAAAAGCAAAACCAAAGATACCAGCAGCACTGTCTTAAACCCCTCCTCCCCAGAAGATTCTAGAGAAAAGCAGCAGCACTTTGGAGGCGTTCAGGTGTTTTTTGGATCTTGTTTTGCTCCTTCCTAGCAGGTAGCACTGGATCTGTGAGAGCATTTTGCTTTCGACAGCTCCTGCCTGGAGGACAGACAGCCTTATCTGCCATCTGTCCCCTTCTTCCAACTCTCAGGTCTTTCTGAATTCATTTTTGATTTCCTGAAATGTGCATGGGACAAAACTAATTCACATCTAGTGCATAGCTAATTAATATGCACCTTTCTCAAGGAAGATGAAGTAGTCATTGTTTCCAATCTCCCAATGTGATTTTTTTCTGTGACAGAACCTAATTTCTTGCATCTTTTTGTATTTACTGGTTGGCAGTCTACTGTGCTATACTCTGCTTGTGTGTTGTGTGCTTCTGCTTGTGTGAAAAGGCCCATGAGGCCAAACCATAAGCGGGCAGAGCAAATGGGGTTTTTAGAGAAAAGGAAATTGTTTGGTAGGAGCTTTTATTTTTTTGTTTGATAACTGGCATGAATACTTTTGAAAGTCTATTTCCCTGTTGGGGCAATTGGAAGAACAACTGCATTTGTTTTGTAGTTTCTACTTGTTGGGTACTTATTTTATCCAAAAGAGAAAGAAAGAAAATTCCAGGAATCCATCTGTTGTTACATTTCACGAGAGCTAAATGCACTAAAAAATATGGTTAAACACTATTTGTTCACGTTTTCTCCACCTTTGGACTGATACCAGTCATAAAACTCCATCTTGTATAGACAATCTGTTTAAATAAGTTACTAAGAAACCCAAACAGGTGTAAAGGTCATCTTAGTGTGAGTGGGCTTTCTTTTTGCTGTGGTTAGAGCCAAACCAAAACTCCCTTCGAGATGTGTTTTATAGTCGATATTTTAAACTGTAAACCACATTATATGATTGTGGAACCGCACCCAACAGAGTGAGTTTCCCTGTTTCAGAATTCTTGTGTGATTCGGTGCATAATTCATGTTCACTCATCATGTTCTCACTCTGTTCAGCTCTCAGAGTGTCTGAACAGGTTGCTCCACTGCATTTTAAACATGTTATCTCTCCTAAGGTGTATTTTAAGAAATACATGGGCAATGAAAAGGAAGCCAAATGTGTCCTTAGGATGAGAGACAGAGGATATTGTTAACAAATTGAAAGGGGCTCTATTTCTGGAGAGCAGAGGGAAATGGCTTGAATAATAGTAAGGGCCTATAAGTTTGAGGGCAAAAGCAAGTGCGGTTAAGGTAGAAAGAGGCTATTTTTTGAGCACCTGTTAGATACTAGGCATTTTGTTAAGCACTTAACATACATTATCCCATTCTATCCTTGATAAGCTTCTGTGAAATATCAAGAACATGGGTTAAGAAAGGTGAATGACTTGTTCAAATTCTCATAGCAAGGAAGTGGCTGATATATAATTCCAGCTTAGTGTGGTTTAACTCCAACACAGCCTGTGTCCCAAAGCCGCCTCTGTGATGGAGCCCTCTTCCAGATCCCTGCTCCCATGAGTTTTAATGTTGCAAGGGCAAAAGAAGAGAAGCGTCTTTTTGGATTTGGCCTGGGTTTTCAATGTTAAGATAATGAATGGCTGGTAATAATGCTGAAAACTTGGATGCTCTTGGTTGGCTCAGTCAAAGTGAAAAACTTCTATGCTCATCTTGATAGAAAGGAAATAATGTGTGACATACAGGCTTGCTTTTCTCTCAGTGTGAGCAATGGTAAGTCATTCCTTTGAATAAAATCAGAGCAGATTTTTTTTCTATGCAAACAATAGAAAAAAAAATATTTTTTTCACAACCCACTTCTCCTACCTTAAATGAATCTGTTAAATTGCCTACATTTTAAATAAAACTTTGAAAACTCCTTTACCTACCAGCCTAGAAGCAAGAATGTTTCTTTTCTTCCCCAGTCTTGCGTAAGGAAAAGGGTACTTTCTGAGCCTGATATGTGAAGTTACCTTAGCTCATTTTGGAGATTTCTGAACTAATGCTTTCTCCCTACCCAATGATAACACATTTATAGCAATAATTATTCTGAAATGTAGTATCACTTTTCTCCATTCATCTATGTTATATGATTGTGGAATTTTCAGTCAAATAAGATTAAGAAAAAATACTCATATTCTTCTAATTAGAAATTGGACCTCAAGGACCTTATAATTTAGTTGGAGAGTCACAAAGAATTGTAATACTTTAGTTCCAAGGAATGGGATTAGTTATCAAGGGAGGCATGGAGTAGCTGCAGGAATATGTTTTGGTGGGGGTTAGGCTGGAGGGGTAGTATCACTGATGCCTGGAGTAGTTGGAATAAATGAATGTGTCAGTATTTGAATAAATCTTGAAGGAGCAGGTGAGTCTGGTTGGGTGAAAATGAGCAGAAAGAAGAAATTGCCATGAAGCACGTGACACGAGAGAAAACTCAGACAGGAATGAACACTGCATATGAATAAAATGGTGAAAAGTATTGGGAAAAACAGAAGCCACATTTTTCTATATAACTATTGGAGCAGATTCTTTGCTTTCTTCTGCAAGGGTTTTGTAGAATAAGTCCCTGGAAAGACCTCCAGCTGACTATAGCAAGACAGAGGAGGAAGATAAACTTCCTTCATTTTCCCCCGACTTCACATATCTCAGTCAATGACAGGCACAAAGCTTTGTTAGTGCTCTTGTTGCTAAGACAACAAAACGGATGACTAACTGGCATATATTATAAGGACAAAAGCTAAAATGAAGATCATCTATAATAGATTTCTTAATCTTAGCACCGTTGGCATTTGGGGATGGATAATTTTTTGTTTGAGGGGGATGGACATCATCCTGTGTAATGTAGAATGTTTAGGAGCATCCTTGACTCCCCAGTAGATGCTACTAGCACCCCCAACCCACTGCCCCATTTGGGAAAACCAGATATGCCTCCGGACACTGCCCAATGTTTTGTGGGATGCAAAATCATCTCCAGTTGAGATCTACTGCTTTACAGTAGATAGAATGACCTAGTAACAGACATAGTTTCTTTATGCCTGGAAACTTGCTGAGCCAGGGTGAAGATTTACGACCTGAGAAAAGGCAGCCACAGCAGGTGTGGAGCTAGAGAAAGGGTAGTGTCTCTGCCCTGAAAGGACCTCAGTGTCAAGAATATGTCTTGTTCATCTTTGAATCCTTTCCCTGGGCCCCAGCACAGTTCCCACAACCTAGAAAATGAATGATAAATGTTTGTCGAATAAATGGGATGTTTGCTTAGAATCTCAGAGGAGAAATCATAGGGACAAACAGCTATTTACTTGAAGCTGTATCCACTTATCGGCTTATTGTGCTCTCTTTGAGGGTCTCTTGAAAACTGCAGAAGTAACCTAGGATACCAGTATGATTACATGCAGTAAACACATGGGACAAAGAATAGGAGCACAAATGTCACAAAGCCTGTTTTTCAAGTTTGTTGTCAGTAAGTGTAGGGTTTGCAAGAGAAAATGTATAAAGAAGTAGGGTGAGAACTTTGAAATCCTCCAGCCTCCCTTATGTTGCAGATTATTTACAGTTCTCATCGTTGCAAGTTATTAGTTTACCATCTCTTGCCTTTGAACTTGGCATCTTGTCTTAATCAGAGGTTTATGTGTCTTCCTCCCAAGGGAGCAGGTCAGGATTCTAAGTCCTGGGCTGTGGAACTTCGGCTTCACTTACTCAAATGAGAGACTTGGCTAGTGAGGAGTGAAGGGAGATGTTGGCTAGTGAGGAGTGAAGGGAGATGTGGAGATTCTAGGGATGGGTGACAAGCTTAGTGTGTCAGAGATGTAGGTGTCTGTCCTTCGTTTGACTAAATGATGATAAAGGATGAAAACAGCCACCTCACTTTCTCTCCTCTCATGACTCTTGTTTCCCACTTTCACTTCCATCCTTCATTTTTGAGCAACATGTGATTTTGTGTTTAATATGTTCTCCATTATTAACAACTAGTTTCAAAATTCCAGGGTTAGGATTTGAGGGGACTTCTCTTTGGAAGATCTTTATGTGAAAAATTTTAGATTGGGAGTTATCCAGTGAGCAGCTTTCACTGATCTCTCTAGAGTAGACATGGAAGGTACTCTTTTCACCTCTTCCTTGATACTCCATGAGTATAGGCATCTTCTGATTTTCAGACTCATTTACTCAAGGGCCTAGTTGACATCTCTACTTAGATATCTTACAGATGTCTCAAACATAACATGTCCCCAAATGAATGATTTCTAGCCTCCCCTCCCAATGTGCTTCTGTGTCCTTATGCATCTCATTTGAAGATAATTTCAATCCTTTCAGTGGCTTAGGTCAAAATCGGTGAAATCATCCTCAACTCACCTCTTTATCTCACACCCTATCTTCACAATCCAAATTTTGTTGGCTTTACATTCAAAGTAAATCTAAGATCTGAACATTTCTCACCACCTGCATTGTTACCATTCTGGTCTAAGCTATCAAAAATTCAACACAGTGGCTAGGATAATATTTTAAAATTAAAAGTTAGATCTTGCCATTCTTTTGCTCAAAACCTTTCAATCAACGTCTTCCCAACTTATAGTGAAAACAAATTTCTTACATGGTTTTACAACTCCCGCTGCTCCTTTATCTTTCACACCTTATTTCCTGCTAGTCTCATCACTCACTCACCAGCTCACCTCCTACTTGCTGTTTCTTAAGCATATGAGACATGTCCTACCTGATCCCTCAGCCTGGAACCATCTTTCCTCAGGTATCCATGTGGTTACATTTGGCTCCTCAGTCTTTGTTTAAATATCACCTCATAATGAGACATACCCTGATTATGTTACTTAAAGCTACGACCTGTTTTCCACTCCCCTTTCAACACCTGACCTTTTTATCCTTCAGCCCTTTTTTAAAAAAGCACCTACCAACTTCTAATATACTATATAATTTATTTATTTGTTACATTTATTTTTTGCCTCAATGTTAGAATGGAAGTTTCATAAGGGCAAGAGTCTTTGTTTAGCCCAAGTACCTAAAACAGTGCCTTGCACAGAATAGATGCTTGTAAATATTTGTGGTTGAATAAATTTCTTTCAAAGCACATGTTAGCTGTTTACTCAATCTCTCTTCCTACTTAGTCTCTCTTCCTGCCCAGACTGTGTACTCTTTGAAGGAAATAATCACTATATTGCAGTGGTTAATAGCAAGTATTCTTTTCTTTAAAGTGTGCTCCTCAAATTGCATACGTATGCTTCAGGCCCCAGAGAACCTGCTCTGCTCCTATACCAATCTCATAGGGATAGTATGAGAGTTAAAGAGATGATACAGGTATAGAATGTAGAAAACTCCCTTGGTAGTTTAAGGTTAAAGACTATTACATTTTGCATGGTCCCCCACCCCCTTGTGATTAGCGCTGTGGCTGGAACAGAGTAGGGGGCCAAAGAAACATCTTTGTTAATAAATCAATTGAATGTTTATTTGACATTGGTTAATAAAATTATATAGGTTTGCCTGGACTGCGTGACTCAGTGGTTGAGCATCGATCTATAATCCAGGAGATCACTGTTGGATTCCCTGTCAGGGCACATGCCTGGGTTGAGGGCTTGATCCCCAGTAGGGGGCTTGAAGGAGGCAGCTGATCGATGACTCTCTCATCATTGATGTTTCTATCTCGCTCTCCCTCTCTCTTCCTCTCTCTGAAATCAATAAAGACATATTAAAAAAATTATATAGGTTTAAGGTGTACAATTCTATAATACATCATCTATACACTGTATTGTGTGTTCACCACCCCAAGTCATGTCTCTTTCCATCACTATTTATCCCCCCTTCACCCTCTTCTGCCTCTCCCTACACCCCTTTCCCTCTGATGAATAACTATACCGTTGTCTGTGTCTATGAGGTTTTTAAAAAAATCCCTTCATCTTTTTTACCCCCCTAACCCTCCTCCCTTCTAACAGCTGTTAGTCTGTTCTCTGAGTCTGTTTCTATTTTGTTTGCAAGTTTATTTTGTTCATTAGAGTCCATATATAGGTGAAATCATATGGTGTTTGTCTTTCTCTGACTGGCTTATTTCACTTAGGAAAATACCATCCAGGTCTATCTATGCTGTCTCACAAGGTAAGATTTCTTTCTTTTTTACAGCTGAGTAGTATACCATTGTGTAAATGTACCACAGCTTTTTTATCCGCTCATGTACTGATGGGCACTTGGGCTGCATCTAAATCTTGGCTATTGTAAATAATGCTCCAATGAACTTAGGAGTGCATATATTCTTTTGAATTAGTGTTATTCAGGTTTCTTAGGATAAATTCCCAGGAGTGGAATCCCTGGGTCATAAGGCAGTTCCATTTTTAATTTTTTGAGGTGACTCCATACTGCTTTCTCCAGTGGCTTTACGAACCTGCATTCCCACCAACAGTGCAAGATGGTTCCCTTTTCTCCACATCCTGGCCAACACTTGTTTGTTCCTTTATTGATAATAGCCATTCTGACAGGTATGAGATTATATCTCATTGTGATTTGAATTTGCATTTCTCTGATGATTAGTGATATTGAGCATCTTTTCATATGTCTATTGGCCATCTGTATGTACTCTTTGGAGACGTGCCTATTCAGGACCTTTGCCCATATTTTAATTGGATTGTTATTTTGGTGTTGAGTTGTATAAGTTCTTTATAAATTTTGGATATTAACCCCTTATCAGATGCATCTTTGGCTAATATGTTCTCTCCTTCAGTGGGTTATCTTTTCATTTTGTTGATGGTTTCCTTTGCTGTGCAAAAACTTTATAGCTTGATGTAGTCCCATTTGTTTATTTTTTCTTTTATTTTCCTTGCCCAAGGAGATATAGCAGAAAAAATATTGCTATGAGAAATGCCTGAAATTTTACTGCCTATGTTTTTTTCTAGATATCTATGGTTTTGAGTCTAACACTTAAGTCTTTAATTCATTTTCAGTTTATTCTTGCGTATAGTGTAAGAAGGTGATCTAGTTTCATTTTTTTGCACATATCTGAGTAATTTTTCCAACACCACTTATTGAGTAAACTGTCTTTACCCCATTGCATGTTCTTGCCTCCTTTGTCAAATATTAATTTACCATAAAGTTGTGGGTTTATTTCTGGGCTCTCTATTCTGTTTCTGAATAATTACATTTTGAGATGATAGTTCAACCACTTTTTTGGGGGTTTTATTTCTAAGTGTCACCTTCCTTCCTGTTTTTTTTTTTTTTCCAAATTTTTTTTTTTTTTTTTTTTGAGTAGATTTAGGTTCACAGCAAAATTAAGAGGGAAGGACAGAGATTTACCATATACTCTCTGCCCTCACATATACATAGCCTCCCATATAATTGACATTCCCCACCAGAGTGATATACTTGTTACACTGAAACATCTTAATCACCCAAAGTTCATAGTTTACATTAGGATTTACTCTTGGTGTTTTGCATTCTATGGGTTTGGAAAAATGTATAATCATATGTATCATCTGTTATACTATCACACAAAATATTTTCACTGCCCTAAAAACCTCTGTGCTCCATCTATTCATCCATCCCCCCTGATAACCCCTGGCAACCACTGATCTCTTTACTGTTTCCATAGTTTTGCCTTTTACAGAGTGTCAAAGAGTTGGAATCAGAGAATATGTCTTTTCAGATTGGCATCCTTTCCTTAGTAATGTGCGTTTAAGGTTCCTTCACTTCGTTTTGTTCATTCATGCCATTTCTTTTTAGAGCTGAATAATATTCCATGGTCTGGATGTACCACAGTTTATTTATCCATTCACATGCTCCTTATTTTTTAAAGTTAGATTTCCATTCTAAGGGTTTTGTCTAAAGAGTCATATAAAAAGTTCATGTATTGATTTGCTCATATTTTATTATGTAGCTATCAATACAATATCAAAAAGAGAAGGCATTTCAGGACATTTTTAACCTGTGAATAAGACTGAAATGAAGAATTATTTATTTATTTTTTTCAGTGGTTCTTAACTTAATGTGGTGCTAGACTATATAGTAAGCATAAACACATAATAAATGGCAATGAAGTTGAAATGAGACTTCTAAAAATAGTCCCTTCTTTTATATACCTATGTTAACACTGAGTTTTTCTAAGTTTTCTACTTTCAGTCTTATCTTTTCCATCACATTGATTTCTTGTACCTGTCTTGTTTATATTTAACACACTAGAGAGATTAACATATTTAAAATATCTGCCTGAGATAGCTGTTTCTACATAGTAAGACAAGCTCTCTGAAATAAATCTCAGAAAAAAGTAGTTGAGACAATAGTTTAAAAATGACTACTGAACTGTTTTTACATCTTTAATTTTCCTTTTCCTCTCAGTGCAGTATAATCTGGCTTCTGACTTCACCATATACTGAAATGGCTTTTTTCAGTGGGTTACAGTTAGCTCCTCAGCACCAAATTGCCTTCTGATGAACTCTCATTCTACTTGGTGTCTGTAGCATTCTACACTCGATCTTCTTGAAATAGTCCCTGAGCTTGGTCTGTGGCAAGTTTTGTTCTCTTTCTTCTCTGGCCGTTCTTAGTATCCTGCCTGGACTCCAATGTTCTCCAAAGATCTGTCTTTGGCCACCTTCTTGCTTAGTACACTTTTGCAGGAGGTTAAGTTTATACTTAAACTATGTTTGAATGGTTCTAAAGTCTATATATTCAGACTTACCCTGAACTTCAGACGCAAATTTCCAGCAGCTTCCTGGAAATGTCTGCCAGAATACCTTTCAGGTGTCTCAAACTCAACACATGCCAAAGTATAACACACTATTCTCTACTTTTAGCCCTATTTTCCCTCCCTCTGGGCTCTCCATCTCAGGTAATGGTAACACCATAGACCAGGCCTAGAAACACTGGAGTCATCTTTGAGTCACATCTCTCCTGACTCTCCCCTTTCCAATAATATATTCTCTACACAGTTGCTACTAGCCTTTCTAAAACATTAGCTCTGAAATGCCAAAATGGCCTCCTGTTTTAAAAGACCTTCACTATCTTTCCATTGAAAAGGACATTTAAAACACTTTAGAAGGGTTTGGTAGTGAAAAAGTCCAGGGAGAAAAATAACACCAAAAGGTTGCTGGCTCAATTCCAGTCAGAGCACATGCCCAGGTTGCGGGTTCAATCCCTGGTAGGCGGTGCGAAAGAGGCAGCCAATGGATGTTTCACTCTCATGTTCAGGTTTCTCTCTCTTTCTCTCTCTTTCTCTCTCTCAAAATCAATAAAAATATTTTTTATAAAAAAGAAAAAACAACTGAAGGGAAGACACCATGACACTACAAAACATTTCCAAAGGTAGAAAAATAAGAGCTTTGAAACATTGAATAATGAGATATAGAAAAATGTTTCCAGAATTTTGCATTTATTCTCTGAGACTGAGAATGAACATAAACTCTCTTTAGGTTTGACCTTATAGCCTAGAGTTTTTAGTGTTTTTCCTCATATTTTAGTGCATTTCAAGAAGACTGAAACAAAGAATATGTCTAAAAAACGTGGGGTTTTTTGTTTGCTTATTTGCTATTTTTACCTTATGCCAAAATATGAGTGAATACCTGTTGGTTTTCTATTGGCTATAACTAGATCAGTATTTGCCAAACTTTTTCTGCAGTTGAGTAAACATTTCAATTCTTCACTTTATTTCTCAAGAGGAAGAAACAGGAGAGAGGGGCCAGAAACAGAGAAGCTGGACAAGCATCATCCCACTGAGGAAGGGGCTGAGGGAGAATAAGAGGAAAGAGTGGCACAATGTAGCTTGGCTGGTCTAGACCCTGTGTCATGACATCAGAAGAAATGGTGAGAAATCCAGTTCATTACCAGGGTAATGTTAAATTTCCATTCTTTTGGTAACTTCTGACATTGTGTGAAGGAGACATAGACCACAGAATTTTCCTGCATTAAATGTGTTGTGTAGGAATGACTTCTTCCCTTGTAATATTGTTCTAGATCACTTAACACTGAGTGATTTAGCATAGATAGAATGTAATATCTTCCCAAATTCATGCATCATTGAAGAAAGAATCTTCCACACCAACCAGTTATTCAGCATGCTGTGGATTTTCTGATTCACATCTTGACAAGTGCAAAACTAAAAAAAAAAAAATAAAAAAATTTGTGTCTGTCTTTTTTCATCTAAGGAGTTAGCTTTTACTGTCTCACTCTATATAAAGGCTGTTCTAACATTCAGGAGTATATGGCTTGTTAATGTCATTCCGGATTCATGTTTTCTAATTAAATGGCACCAGGTATACCACTCATTCTGTTTTTAAATATTAAATGCCCCCACTAGTCTCCATGAACATTGGCTCTCAAAAAAGCAAAAACAAAAGACATGTATAGTAGATCTCCTTGTGTAGTAGATCTTCACATTGTATAAGTAGAATTGAAAGAAAAATACAAGTTGAAAGTAAAATACAGAACTGGAAGTAAAATATTTATAAAGTTGTCAAATCTTTTCTGGAGCAATGCAGTTATGCATACATAAATAAGCATAAGAGAAGAAAATGTGAAAATTCCTGACATAAAGTCTTACTCATAAATCTACTATGATGGATAACAATGTGTTTGGTTATGATATTATATTCAAGAGTTGGTAAAATAAATGTTTATAGTGAGAACCAAGTCCCTCCTGTGATGTGGAAGGTTGCATATTTTACGTACTTAAGCCATTAAGACATTAACATCCAATGCTAAGTACTAGTAGTTTTAATAAAGGTCAAATATCCATTAATTTTCTCCCTTTATTTTTTTAGAGAGAAGATAGGAGATATATATATTGATTTGTTGTTCCACTTATTTATGCATTCATTGGTTGACTCTTGTATATGCCCTGACCAGGGATCAAACCGTTAACCTTGGTGTATTGGGAGCACACTCTAACCAACTGAGTTACCCAGCCAGGGCTCCATTAAGTTTTTAAAAAAGGCAAATTAATTGAGTGCTTGTTATGTACAGGGCACTGTTCTCTGTGCTATCTATTGAGTTGTGAACAAAACAAAACTCTGCCTTCACTGGAGTTAGCTAAGACATAGAGCTATTTGCCAGGCACTGATTTGAGCATTTTACATATATTAACTTTTTAAATCTCAATTAGCCCTTTAAGATACTATTATTATCCCATTTTACAGGTGAGAAAGCTGAGGCACAGAGTTCTTAAAAATATTACCAAGGTCTATATTGGTTGTTTAGTGGTAGAGCCAGGTTTAATATTGAAGCAGTCTGTTCTCAAGATAAAATAATGGAATTAAAATCTAGACAATGGAAGCATAATTAATGACTTTGATAAGTATTTTTCCCCAGAATATAAGCTCATGGTTGGTTTCAGGTATAACCTCTATTCCAAGTTGTCACTGATTTTGAAGAAAACTTAAATCCAGGGAATAAGCACTGTTATCAGTCTATGGCATTATCTATCTGCTTTGCTATGAATATATAAAAAAAATTATTTTCTTAGATACTCTTGATCTTAGAAACATTTGTTATTTTAGATTAGAAAGATAAAGTCTCTAGAAAATATGTTCAAGGGGAATGATAAGGTTTTGCATCCAGACTATGTGATTTTTTTGTGACCACATCCTATAGAACTCTCATGCTCTCTGGATAAGACTTTGTATTAGAGTGCAGCAGAACATGTAATGACTTGATTGAACTTTAGACCAGCATGCAGACCCAGGGACCTGACTCACTGCTAGGGAGTACTTTAAAAAAGAACTCTTGAGAGAAATGTTCATACCATTGATACTAAATGTACTTTGAAGGAAATATGTCACTTGTGTTTTACACTGAAAGTGCTTTCAAATGAGAATTGGTTTCATATGTAACCTTAAGGAGACAGATTTAAGCTTGAGTAGCTCAGTTGCTGAGAGCATAGAACAGATGAGGTCACACACAGGCCAGCCAGCTCTACTCTACTGTATGGCCTGCGACCACACCCCTGAGCCGGGCCAACCAGGAAAGACCACTTGGAGCATTAGCATTAGCGAAAATCCATCACACTTCTAGAAAACAAGGCAAATGCAAGCTTCATCTTCATATGTGGACAATTGTACCAGAAAGCTTAGATGTCTTTAACATTTATGTGGTTTGTAAAAAAGAGAAAAAGAACCCTTTTGATATATTTTCCAGTAGTCTCCTTGGTTTAGTTATACCAAGGTAAGATAGGTAGATTCAATGGATTTTAATTATAGATACGATGAATTTCAACAAAATGTCATGGGTATGATTTTGTTGTTCTTGTTGTTAATCCTCACCTGAGGATATTTTTTCCATTGATTTTTTTTTTAGAGAGAGTGAAAGGGACGGGGGTGAAGGTCAGGAGGAGGTCACTCCCCTGACCTGGGCTGACTGGGCTGGGGATGGAACCTGCAACCCAGGTACATGCCCTTGACAGAGAATTGAACTCATGATCCTTCAGTCCACACTCTGATGCTTTAACCACTAAGCAAACAGGCCAGGGCTGTGGGTTTGATTCTTAAGCTTCAGATAATTATAACATTTTAGGCTATGTGGTTATTAATACTAAAAAACTATGGTTAGAATTTTAAAATAATCAACCCCTCCATCATTTTAGGTCTAACTGGTCCGTCTTTCAGGTGGAGGCCAAAATGTACATGTTTATGTTTGTGTGGTTCCCAGAGTCTCTTCTCAATGGTATTAGTAGATAGAGAATATATGAATTGGATCCAATGAAGAATTTCAGGCTGTGCTACTGTATGTAGTGTTGTTATAGGTTGAATTGTATCTCCCATAAAGATATGTCCAAGTCCTAACCCCTGGTAACTGTGGATATGATCTTATTTGGAAATAGGGTCTTTGCAGATATAATCAAGTTAAGGTGAGGTCATACTGGAGTAGGGTGCACCTAAATCCAATATGACCAGTGTCCTTATAAAAAGAGTGAAAGAGACATACACATGTAGAGAATGCCATGTGAACACACACACACACACACACACACACACACACACACACACACAGAGGGCAGATGCTATATGATGATGGAGGCAGAGAGTGGAAGTGATGCAGCTGCAAACCAAGGACAGCTGGCAACCACCAGACGCTAAGAAGAAACAAGGAGGGATCTTCCCTTAGAGCCTTCAGAGAGAGCATGGCTCCGTGGACACCTTAACTTTGGACTTTTAGCCTCCAGAGCTGCAAGAGAATGTATTGCTATTGTTTTATTAAGCTACCCAGTTTGTTGTATTTTGTTATGGCAGCGCTAGCAAACTAATACAACAAGCATCATGCCCCAGTGAGGTGTTGTGGGTCAACAGATGAAAACGAGAAGCTCTCTTGATGAATCCTAAACCATCAGCTAATGTTTGTGTTTTAAGCACTGAGCTCGAGGTGACAGTGTGGGCCTATTAAATGCCCCTTTTGCAGCCCCTCAGCAGAGGTGGTACTTAAGGAATTAGGTGGAATCAGGAGGTTTAGTATAGAAATACTTGCTTAGACTAAGTTTAGTATAGAAAGGAGGAGACCTGTACATATTTATGTGTAGAGGGGCAAGAAAGCAATTAGAGAGGAAAGTTTTGAAGAGGTACTGTAGAGAAAAGCTATTCCAAGCAGGGTGGTTGGGGAAACATTAAGGCAACAGTTTTTAGACAAACTTTTAAGTCACCTCACTACAGAAAAGTACCATTGAATAAAGTGCTTCATAGTCCTTTCAGAGTTCCTGAACTCTGAGTAAAGCACAATGACTTGAGAAGTCAATAGATTAGAATTTGCATCTGTCCCAACTTCCCCCAGCTTATTAGCTGTTCACCTTGGGAAAGTTGCTTAACATCTTTGCTCATTTGCTTACCTGGGAACAATGGATAATACATTCAAAAGAGGATTATTGTGAGAAATAATGAGATGATTCTGTTTGAAAAATGTCAAAAGCAGGTGGTGTGGTAATTATCAGGTTGTTGGTAACAAATAAATATTAATACAATCTAGGTGAAGCAGTAATAACTAATAATGAAAGTGTCCGTGTTAAGGGACCTTTTTGTTATTAAACATTGTGGATGATCATAGCACTTCATCACAGAAACCAGAAGTGGCCTCAGAATTTTTCCAATACAGTGCTCTAGAAACTTCTAACAATCAGAGTTGCATGTAAATTGAAACACATTTTATATTCTGACCTAAGGTGTACTTGTCTCTCTACATTACAGGCGTGGAATTCTTCCTGGCATTTTGCCATTGAAATCAATATATATGGACCTATAGTTTGGAAGTTAAAATGTCAATATCCTATGTATACTCCTACTTGCCAGTGATGTCCTTTATTGTGAAAATAAAGACCATGTTGTTACATTTGCCCTTGAGTAAGTTTTTTTTAATGTTATGTTTTAAAGGTATCAGTAACTTTGAAAGTTCACAATGAAGTTGAAATAAAAAGTAGCCTCAAATTATACTTTTCTATTTCTTTCAAATCTAGGGAACATGTATATGTCATTTGTAAAGACTTAATTCTAAACTTTGGTTAAAGTTCTTGACCAGGTTTTCCTTTCACTTGAATATGTGCAACATTTATTGAAATCAAATAAGTGCATAGGCCTGAGGGTAGAAATGTACATTCTCTAAAGTTCTTGATAAAACATCTGCTCCCAGAGCAGGTTGAAGTGTCTTGCTTTTCAAATTTTTGTGTCTGCTAATGGGAGAATTTTGTTTGTACTGTGTATGAAAAAAATAAATATATGCTACATTGGAGTGTGGTGATAAGATCATGTTTCTATGGTATCATTTTTTTCCGAGTATTTCAGTATTTTCAGATGTTATCTTTTTAGTTTTCACAGCATGCTAAGGAGAAGGAAGGACATGTTGTTCTCACCTAACAGCTGAAATTGAGGTAAGCAGTTACTCACTCTCTTGCATAAGACTGATTGAGTTGGGGATGTGACACCAAGGAGTATTTGATTCCCTAGTCCATTGGGACTCTGCAGCATTTCTGGCCATTCCATTAATCCCATTTTCTTCTTAGTTAATAACTACACAGTTGACTCCTGCTTATCTGCTCTGAGGGATAAGAAAAGAACAAGACATAATCTCAAATGGTCGATGGTACAAAAATAATTTGGATCTGGCGATAGAATATGTTTTTGTCCTTGCCTTGGAACCTGGGCGTGTCTGGTGTTCTGGAAATTTATAGCATTCCAATCCAAGTGAACAAACGAGGCAAAGAGACCCAGGGTGAGGACAATCACTGTGCACCCAGTCTGTCCCCCCGGACCCCCAGCCCGCCTGCTCTGCCCACTTCGCTCTGCTGAGGCCAGGCGGCCTCATTTCTCTCACTGATGCTGTGAATCAGTCCAAGTGAATCTGTCTTTTCTTTCTGTCTAGATTCTATTATGAGACTTTCCTTTCTTCCTTTTCATGGGTGTGGGAGAAACTGGTGACTTGGATTAGAAATTGTTAATCATTTCTTAAAGGTTTCCTTTTTTAACCAAAGGCACTAATGATGTGCTAAGGAAATTTATAGTAAGAAGAATGCAGAAAAGAAATTGAAAGCAGTATGGTGTCCGAGAATGACAAGGGAATGAGAGACTATAGGAAAGTGAAAGTATCTTTTTACTCTAAATTTTGTGACTGATGAGAATAAATTCTTTTACAACATTTATTTGTGTGTTCATTTAAAAAAAAGAGCACTGCTCAGTACCTACTCTATGCCAGATATGATTAGTGACTGAATTGATGGTAGGAATTTGCACATAAGCAAATACTAAAAATTGATACTATTTTTGTAACTTTTTCTTGGGTCCATTATTTATTTATCCATAAACTTATTTGATTCATTTATTGATTAAATTTTCTATTTATTTAATTGATTGAATCCTTAATCAATTTATCTTTGCTATTAATTAAAATAAATAACATTTATCTTCAATTAATTAATTAATTTACCCATAAATATATTTAAGTACCAAAATCAATTTAAGTTCCTACTGTATGTCAGACATGGTGTTGGGTGTTAATTTTTCCCTCCGTTTATTTTCTTATTAACTGGGACTAATCTAAAATAACACTGTTTAAAATTATTTTAAATTTGGTTTTTATGTTTAACAAGTTATAGACGCACAAGACTCAGAGATTCAGAGTGTTACAAGATTTGTTCCAAAATCATCAACCTTCTTTCATCCCTTCACCACCCACTCCTCCCCTCCCCCCACATCTGTCTCTAGTCGTTTTTATTTCTCTTTCTTCTCAGGCAACTACTTTCAACATTATTAGCTGATTTGTGGGGTGTGGCATTTACCTCTTTGTTTCTAAATTACATGTTCACATTCTTATCTCTATTTTTTTCTTCTTCAATTTTAGGAATCATCTATTGGTCATCTAGTGAAAGATGAGGACTTACCTCTTCACACACACTTTCCACCTCCTGCTATATTTACACATTTCCCATGCTTCTCTCTTTTAAATGGAGTTATGTTGTTATTTTGGTCAGGTTAAAATTTAGTCTTCACATAATGCAATTCCATAATACATAATAGATTGCACATAATCCAGTACATTGCATACAAATTACCTGGATTGCTCCATGTAGTGTATTATTGGTATTTTTCCTCTGTTTTCCATTGCCATTTTGGGGAGATTCCTTTGTTTTCTTTTCCTGTGGGTACCAGGTTTTACATCTACTCATTTTGTTTCCTCATTTTGACAGAGGGCTTCCTGCACTTGCTTTCTGTGTCTCAGTGCAAGGCAGACAAATAGCCTGACACTTTGTGGATCTGAATGTCTTTATCCTACCCGCATATGCAGTTAGTGGTTTTCTTGTGAATGGACTTTGAGATCCGGAATCATTTTTCTGCAGAATTTTGAATGCATGACGTTACTGTTTTCTCCAATGTTTTTTCTGCTAGGAAGTTAAATGTCATTCTGATGTTTGATCTTTGATATGAAACCTGTTTTTTTTTCTCTCTGGAAAATGATAGGATCATCTTTTCTTCTGGCCCATGTTCTGTAATTTCATGATGATGTTTCTTGGTGCACTGCTATTTTTGTCCATTGGACTGGATACTCAGAGGACCATTTAATCAGGAAACTCATGCCTTTCGTTCTGGTTAAATATCATACATTATTTTATTGCTAATTTTATTTCATCCACTTTCTTTGTTCTTTCATTCTGGAGCTTTCATTATTTGGACAATGAACTTACTGAGTGAATCCTCTAATTTGCACCTAATCTCCCAATTTTCCATCACTGTCTTTTTGCTTTTCTTTCAGGGATATTTTCTCAACACGATCTTTCAATCTTCTATTGAGTTTTTCATTTCTGCTATTTTATTTTTTTAGTTTCAAAACCCTTTTTATTTTCTGAAGTTTTGTTGTTGATCTACCCCTGTGAGGATGTTAATGGTACTTTTTGGTAAAGTGTTTTCATTTTGCTATCTCTGTTTCCTTTGCCTTGTTTTGTTCCTCACGCTGTCCTTTCTATTACATACCTTCTCAAATGTCTGGTGATCCTTGGTTGTCTTCTCATATTTAAGAGTGGGACCCCAAAAGCTGTTTGGAGTCTCTTAGCACGGGGGTGGGCCTTGCCAACTCTCTTTTTCACCGGACATTTTATTGCAGAATCCGTAGTGTTAGCACCTTCAATTCTTTTACCTAAGCCTGGCTACATTTTCCCAGGGAAGACGCTTCTCAGGAAAGTCATCTTTCCTGAGGACCATAATCCTGGCTGTCAGCACTGTGAGAACTGGTGGCAGAAGAAGGCTCAATTTCCCAGCTCTTCGTTTGTATACTTCCACTTAATTCCTTTATTTTCAGAATGGTCCCAGTGTCCCTGACTTATCTTGGTGTCTTCTGACCCATAGGCCTTCTCTTTACCCTTTCCAGAGAGCCTTTAGTTTTCTTCTGCAGGAAGATAAGAAAAGGAGGATTTTAATTGCTGCTTAATCACACTTCCCATCAGTCCTCTTGGTTTTCAGCTCGACTTTCATCCCCAGTTTTAGATTACTCAATGTTGTTAATTTCCAAGGGTTGGGGAATTCTGTGGTATAATCTGATTAATTCTTGGCTCTCCCCACTGTTTGCTTTCTGAGATCTGCTAAGTCATTTACCACTAATCTTTCTGTTCTTTAGTTTCTAAAATTTAGTAGCTGTCATCATATCTCCCATTTTCTTTGTCCTTTGGGGTTTATGCCTTACCAAATCCCTTTACTGTTATTTTGGTGGAGTTTGCAAGATACAGGAGGCTTACCTCTATTTCAAAATTGATATTTAAAATTATTAAGAGCTCGCGCGGCCAGGCGTGGCTCAGCGGTTGAGCTTCAACTTAGGGTCCAGGCGATCTGGGTTGGATTCCCGGTCAGGGCACATGCTCCGGTTGTAGGCTTGATCAATGACTCTCTCATCATTGATGTTTCTATCTCTCTCTCTCTCTCTCTCCCTCTCCTTTCCTCTCTCTGAAATCAATAAAAATATTAAAAAAATGAAAAAAAGTTAAAAGAAATTAAAAAATAAAAATAAAATTATTAAGAGCTCTTATTAAATATCCATCTGCATCATGTGGTCTTTCCCTAGGTATTTTATAACAAAATTTTACCTAGAGAGTCTCAAAGGAATAGCGAAAGAAGATGTGGTACTTTTTGGTAAAGTGTTTTGAATTTTTCTGCAGAATTTTGAATGTATGACTTTACTGTTTTCTCCAATGTTTTTTGCTAGGAAGTTAAATGTCATTCTGATATTTGGTCTTTGATATGAAACCTGTTTCTTTCTCTCTGGAAAATTGACTGAAGTTATTGACTGAGGTTATCCATATTCAGAGTATTATATTCAAGCCATTACCTGCTGGCTAAGTCTAGTAGGTATTGTCCGGCCTGTATAGCATCTACATTTTTTTAAAAAAGAGCTCTCTTTTATAACTAGATTTTTATAATTTTTTATTCTAGGTTCTTTTCAAAACCAGCCAATCTGTGAATACTGGGTCTGTGAATATTGTTGCATTTCCATATGCAACAATTGTCTGGATCTGACAAGATAAGGCATGCTTTTTGTGTGTCCACAAGTCCCCTTCACATATCTTCCACTCAGCCTGCCTCTCATTAATATTTCCTTTGTGGTTGTTGTAGGCAATCTAGCCTTAGAGGCTAGAAACACTGGACATCATCTTTCTTGGGGGCAAGCAGTCAAAGAGAAAGGACAACCTTGAAAACCAACAGCAAAGGCAGCAGCAGAATGGATTCCAGTTTTATTCGCCCCCACTAATCTCTTTTAGAGATATTGTCCAGTAGACCATATCAAGAGACACTTTGGTTAATATGGAATCAGAGGAAGGGAGTAGTTTCTGTGAACCCAGGGATTAGAGGCCCTCCCCTAGAGCAATTCAGATGTGTTTATCTTCCAAGAGGGCTCCATATTTATGTTGTCCTGCCAGGGACCAGCCAAAGTACAGGGTGGCAGAAGTAAGTTTACAGTTGTTCGTATGGAAAATAATACAATAACTAATAAATAATAATACAAAATAAACTGTTTCATATACTTATAAATGTATAGCTCTCTGATTAAACCACCTTCTAATAAACATAATATTTCTTTAGATATATTACTATCTAAGCTTATGGTCAAGACTTGTTCTGGCCTGAAAGCAATTTTACTCTCTTAGATCATGACTCTAATAATAATGATAACAAATTTTACAACAAATCTTTACTGGACATTTGTTGGTATTATTGATTAGCATATATATTATATCAAGGAATCCCCACAGACTATTTAAGTAAGTGTTACTTCTTCCCATTTGAGACTAGAGAAATGTGAGAATTAAGTAATTTATCCAAAGTCACATGATAATGAGTGAAAGAGTTAAAATTTGAACCCTGGTTTGTCTGATTCCAAAGTCCATGATTATTATCAGCATTCTGAATTTGTATACACTCATTTTCCTCCTGAATTGTCATGATGACTCTTGGTTGTACTAATAGAAGCCCACTTCAGCTTACATGACAAAAGGAAATGTACTGACAAATGTAATTGAAAAGGCAATGGGTTTCACCGACCTTAGCAATGATTAGGTCTAGAGACCTGAATGATGTCAGGGCTTTCTATTTGTCTACCTTGTCTCTGCTGCTCTCTGAAGCCCGCCCCATTTTGTCTCTCTTCATGGTTGAGGGGATGGGGAGAAGTTGAACTGTCTATAGGCAACCTTTCATTTAATGACTTGAGAAACAAGAAATTATTTTTTGGCACCCCCAGCAAAGAAATCCTGGGAAGACTCTTAGTAGTATTGTTTGGTTCATGTGATCATCCGTGGGTCAATTGCTGTACAGGAAGAGGTAGGATTCCAAACGGAGTTCCATAAACCCCTTTATAAAGTTGGTAGTGTCTTTTAATGTAACGAGGAGGAGAAAAGAGTGACGGATAGACAAAAGTAATAACTATTATGCCTCCATATGATTTTTAAATATAGAATTTAGTTATACATTTATTACTTCTATCAGAAAAAAGGAAAAATCTGCAAAGCAAAAAAAAAAAATCTAGTATTCACCAGATAATCTTAATGTCCTTGCTCAAAATTCTCAGAGGGCACCTTACTATTGTCCCCAGGTATCATTGCAGAGCCTTTACAGGGGCTAATGGACTGGTTCACTGGTCACAAATAGACACCAGTTACACCTCTTGAACATGGACAGGGAACAGACTAGATTTTGATATTTCTAAATAGGCCAAGTTTTACACAAAGGAAAAAGTAAGTGGATCTAGTGGATTGATAGTGCTGTTGAAAAGATGAGAGAGAAGAAGGCTGTGAATTAGAACAAAATTCCAGGGAAGTTTGAGCTACATGAAAGAGACTTAAAACAGAATTGGCAAGTGTAAGTACTTCCCACTCTCTGCTATTATTTTATAAGATGAGATTAATAAAAATAAAGAAGCTACATTTTATTTGCTTGTGTGAATGGGTTAGATATTGAAATATTGCTATTATCAGATCAGGTTTACATTTTAGAGAGATAATTCAGGCTACCTTTTTAAGAATATAATGGGAAACAGTGGGACGAAGGACAGAGACACTGTTTAGGAGTCTTGCGATAAAGAGCTGATGGTGGCCTGGACCAGGGAAAAAATAGCAGAAAATAGGAGAGAAGAGGGTAGATTTGAGAAATAACAGAGGAATATTAGAACTTGGTGTTTGTGGGGATGGGAATGGGAGTAGGAAAGAGTGAAGAATTGGCACCATCCTCCATCTAGTTTTCTGGTTTGGGCGATTGGATGAATGAAGATATCATTTACTGAGATAAAGAACCAGAAGGAAGAACAGGTTTGGGTGGGGGGAAATTCTGAGTTCAGTTTTAGGCATGTTGAGATTGGAAACTTATAGTTATATTTCCATATATACACAAGAGCTGTCTCAAATTAGTCAACAAATAATTCCTTTCATTCTTGGATTTTTTTTTTTTCATATCTGCTCTTTCTTTTCTATTTTTTTCTTCTACCATCATAATTTAGATTCCCATCACCTCACATCTGGAGAGAGGAATACTCTTCAGTCTCATGTTTCTCCTAATATTCATTCTGTAGTGCGTTGCAGTATTAATCTACTCAAAAGCTGTTTTTGCTGTGTCATTCCCCAGCTCACCTTTCAGTGTTTTCCTATTGCCAGCATCATACTGTCAAGATTGCTTACAAATTGGCTCTTCAACACTTCAGACTTATCCCTCTCCTCCCTGAGAGTTTGCCTCAGTTTGATCAAACTAGAACCCCAGATACAATATCCTCCTTCCTGCCTGCGACTGTGCTCACGTCACCTCTGCAAGGCCTGAGCTTGCTCCTCTCTACCCACGCAGTCCTGTAGCCTTAGGTCCTCAAGGCCTACATCACCCTGGGACACCATCGGTTCTCTCCACGTCAGCTCATTCCAAGCGCTTCCTTCCCTGAAAGCCTGAGTTGCTTTCTGTGCCCCTCCCATTAGCACTTATTCTTATATTGCATTGTTTTGCAATTTCATGTTCATTTAATCTTTCTCTGCAAGACTGAGAACAGAGATCAGGTATCATACTACTTCTGTATTCTCCAGAGTACCTAGCATAGTTCTTTGTACAAAATAGGCACTCAGTAAGTATTTGTCGACTTGAAATATTAAGGAACATTTTTTTCTCTCCCTCTAGCCTTATCTCTGCCTGCGTAAACGAGGTCGATATGTGAAAGCAGTTGAGATTAAGCGGGTAAAGTGGAAGAATAAACAGAGACAGAGGAGATTTTAATTCAACTTTATATGATATTTTAAAAAAAATCATCATTAACTTTAAACCTGTTCTTTAAGCTTTTAAAATATTCAAATTTCCCCTCTCATCCTCATGACAACTTTTTTTTGGTGTATATTTAAGTAATAAAAGGCATGCAGGTGTTAAAAAACACAATAATTACTTTAAAAATATTTGACAACAAAAATTAACTTGTTTTAATCAAAAAGTTTTGGTGATTTTTTCCCCCACAAATGGCTTTATAGCAAAACTGATTAAGTTTTAGTATAGATCACCTATTTTGACTCCAAATTGACTAGGGTGGAGAAAAAAAAAAAAAAATATCTTTTTTAAAAAAAACCAATGATAAATAAAATACTTAAATCAAGTTTGTTGGCATAGGTAGTTATAGATTTGGTATAAATCTAAACCTTCAATAAATATATGTTTGGAGTTAAAAATGACCAAAATATGCACTAAAAAAAAAAAAATAAAAAGGAAAAAACACTCAAAACTATGATTCAATGTGAACATTTTCCATGAAACAAGCTCTGCTATTTTTCTTACAGAATTAGAGAAGTCAACTTAAAACGTATTTAAGTCAACAGAAACTGTTCTAGGTAAATGAATTTAATCTTCATGGTCACTGACACACAATAATCTTGTTTCTCTCTGGATTTTATTCTTTAAGTAACTAAGTGACTCATAGGCTTAGAAAATATTTTCTGGTACAGGTAAGTCTGAGCTTAGCATGAAATATTCTGAATATTTCTTCTCCTCTTCAGATGAGTATTTCGAAAATAACAGCTCCTTCCTGGAAGGTGTAATTGGCTTTCGGTTAGGAATGTCTAAAAATGATTGTCCTTTTGTGGAATGTATTTTAGGACACACTAGAATATACTTTTTCCTTTCTCCATCCATCAAAATCCTACTAATATTTAGGGTTTAGTTCAAGTGCTACCACTTTGATACAACTTTGCTTTATTTTTAGACAGAATTAATCACTCACTGCACCTTTTTTTGGAGGGAGGAGTAACATCTCAGAATATTTATTTCAATTTATCAGGTCCCATAGTTGGTATGTATATTTGGTTTTACTCCATGGAAACTATAAATTAGTCAATTTTATATTTCCCTTGGTACCTTAGCATAGTACTTCCATATGGTAAGTGATCAGTAAGTGAATATACTTTATTTGTAAAACTTTAAAAATTTTTAGTAAGATAATATATAATTATGGTTAAAAAATAAAAATTTTATTGAAAAATTTATAATAATAAAATAATACCCAATTTTCCCACTTTTCTCTATCATTAATCTTGCTTACTAGAGGGAACCATATTTAATTTTTAACCATTTTTGAGTTAAAAAATTTAAGTTCTTCTGATGGCTACCTTCATTTCACCAAAAAATTAGTTCTCTATTTCTTTTTAATTGTTCCCATTGATTTCCTGTTATAGAAAATGCCTATAATGGGAGATGCCTCTTATAAAAGATGAGAATTTTTTAAACTTACATCTTTATCTACCTTTATTCCATGCTTAAGTTTTTTTGTCCCTCCCCCCCTCCCCAAAGATTGCATCTAATTCCTGGAATAAAAGGAATATTCTCAAATACATCCGATGAGCCTTCTGTCCTCTTGCTGCAATCCGGATGGTTTTTCTCTGAATTTGCTTCTTTCTAATCTCATAACTTCTTACTTCTTGGTTTTCATCAACATTCTGTGGGAGTGCATCCTTAGGAAACTTCCTTGTTAAGGACACATGGAAGGGAAATTTCCTTAGTCCTCTTTGATCTTTATTTGATTTGTAGTTTGGGTGGATATAGAATTCTGCATTAAAAATCATTTTCCCTCTGAGCAGTGAAAGCAATGGTCAACTGTCTTCTGGTGTTCAGTGCTGCTGATGACACGTCCTACCCCAGGGTGACTCTCATTCCTTTGTAGATGAGAATTTGTAAAATTTTAGAAGCTTCCTGTTATCCTTGGGGTTTGGAAACTTCCCAATGACATATTTAGATGAGGGCATTGTTTGATTCTTCAGCTCTGGAACAGTCTCTTGATTATTTGCTTGAAGATTTTATATCTGCCTAAATCTTTATTGAGATGTATAATCCACATACCACCAATTTACCTACTTAAAGTGTAGGTAAATGGCTTTTAGTATAGTCACACAGTTTTGCAACTATTACAATTATGGAATTTTATAATATTTACATCATCCCCACAGGAAACTCTGTACATATTAGCAGTCATTCCACATTTCCCCCTCTCCCCAGCTCCTGGAACAACTTATCTGCTTTCTATCTCTATGAATGTGCCATTTCTAGATATTTCATATAAACAGAATCATAAAATATATGGGTTTTTGTATCTGGCTTCTTTCAGTCAGCATAATATTTTCAAGGTTCATCCACATTGTAGCATCATGTATCAGTACTTCATTTCTATTTCTGGTCAAATAATATTCTATTGTATGGACATATCATATTTTGTTTATCCATTCATCAGATGATGGACATTTGGGGTATGGACATTATTTTTTAAAAAATATTACTGCTATGAACTTCTAAGTACAAATTTTAGTGCAAACATGTATTTTTCATTTCTTTTAGATATATTCTATGAGTGAAATTGCTGTATTATAAGTGTAATGATTATATTTTAATTTCTTAGATCTTTGCCATATTTTTTAGTTTTTACTTTCCATGGTTTCTTGTTATTATTTTATGATTTTAACATATTCTTAAACATCTTTAAGAAAACCCATTAGTTTTATTGGTTACTATTGCCACATCTGCTGTGTCCTAGAAATCTGTTAAAATCTTCTATTCATTGATGCTCTTTCTCTTCTCCCTAATTCTTTTTATTGTTTTGGGCTTACATCTGTGCATCTGCTTAGCAAAATTTTACTGGTGTAAATGCACCATCTTGAATTCAAATCAACAAATATTTGTTAAATGGTTATCCAACTGCTTTTGAAAGTGGAGATAAGTAGATTCTTTATATATTGTCTATCCACTTACTTTCATGGATAGACATGGGGTACTTTATGAAAATCTCAACTTTGGAGAACTGACTTTATAAGGCAACTACTATTGCAGCAATATGTTTGACTCTAATAGCTAAGAGATTATGACCATGATTTTAGACATCGAGAAGAGTGGAATGCAAACTACTGATACTTTTTTATTTGCATGAGTTTGCTATTGATTCACATTATGACCAAAGAGAAGTAATTTTTCTTTTTTACCACATTTACCAAGTAGAATTTATAATCTCTCTAGAGTGTTATGCTATGAATTCATTGACTACTGAGAAGTATTAAATAAAACAAGTTTTCTATGTTCAAACAAATCATCTAAAATAGTATCAGGTTGGACTCCATTTTTATATAAAGAAGAATGCTAGCCTGCTCCTGGTCATGCTCACTGTCCTATCCTTTCCTGGGACAATATGTAACTCTTAGGAAGTGATTGACAGTCAAGTGGCGAGTCATACTATAGTGGTCTCCATGAAGAAAAGAAATTACATTGCTCTCAGGTTTCCCCACTGATTCTTTAAAAAAATGTTTTTAAATTGAATTTATTGGGGTCACATTGGTTAATAAAATTATATAGGTTTCAAGTGTGCAATTCTATATAACATCAACTGTGTATTGAATTGTGTGTTCACCACCCTAAGTCAAGTTTCCTTCTATCACCATTTTCCCCACAGATTCTTTTACAAGGAGTTTCATGTGTAGTACTACCAGTCAGGAGCATTGATGGTCTACTCGGCAATTCCCCTACTCTTCCATTTTTGAGAAAAGCGGCCCTATGAACATGTAGGACTAGGTTACTTAGTGGTTGGATGGATGATACTTGCTTAATTCTTGGTGGCATTTGCTTACTAAGAATTTTGCACCAAATGGATAAATGGGCCTGACAAATGCTGGCTGATTTTTTTCCTTTCCAAGACTGAGCTCAGTTTTTACAGGGAAACTACATGTTTCTATGTGTGGCCTTGAGAAAACTTTTATTATTCATCTTGATTTCCTTATTGGCAAATAGGAATACCTATAATGGCTTGACCAAATAACCACTGTGTCCTGATCGAACAAGGACCCTCAGAAAATGAATGCTCCATATGGCCTCATTTGTCAATACTGCATATTCATGGCTGGGACACACACAGACACACACACACACACTCACAAACACAGTTACTAGTTAGTAGTGTGAGGCCTCATTTCTTTGCCAGCCTTAGCATCTATCATTGCATTCCAGATTCTATATGATTTAAATTGATAATGAGTTACAGGCTTATAATTATATGCTATGCTATGACTCATTATGCATAGGCATACTTCTATCATCCAAGTGGGCTTCTTTTAATTAAAGGACTGGGGAACTTTTAGAATGTGGCTTTGTTAGTCTAAACTGTGGGAGAGTAATCCTTTCCTTGGTGAGCCCAAGTTTTGTTGCACGTGGTGAGGGCCATGGTTTTCTCCAATGAATCTCATTTTCTTTTTTTCTAGTCCCTAGTTGGTTTGATGTTGTTGGTATTTAAAACTTAAACAATCCTAAATTTTAAATTACTTTGACTTTCTAAGAGGGCACATCCGAGCTGGGATTTCCATAAATGCAATTCAATGCAGGAGTTTTGGAAAGAAAGAAAACTTGGGTGTGTTATCTTAAGCCTCAAGTGTGTCCTAGAGGCTAAATTCCTCCTTCTCTGATTTTTCCTTCTGTTTCTTCCACAGTCCTTTTTATTCCCTCCTCTTTCTTCTCTTTCAAACTGCTGTCATGGTGGCTTTTAAGTGTATTTAAACCTCAAGAAATAAAGGCACTTTGTAGTTCCTGGGGCTAATGTCCTGAATTGAGACCAGGTCATCTCTGCTTTCAAACCTGTATGGTTTTTCATGGTCAAGGTATTCTGTGCTGAATAAAGGGTCCCACTGCAGGATATCTAAGAAGCATTGCATCTTAGGAGTCCTGGGGTTGTGAAAAATGAAGCGATTGATCATATGAACTAGCTAGGAAAAAAGATAGCAAGATTCTTAAATTATGTATGTGTTCATGAAAAGGCTTAAGGCTCTGAGTCACATTCAGACCCTTAATTCTACACATACACCTCTCATTGAACTAACAGCTACCATGGTATGTCTGTGAAGTCTTTGGAGAACATACAGACTGTATTAATGGTTCATATTATATGGTACTGTAACTTGGGTGCTTGGCAGGGAAGTACACTTCTCTCTTTAGAAAAATATTAATATTTGCTTGATTTTCTGATAAAATGAACACTACAAAAAGATATTGCAAAACCTTGAAGGTCTGGCAGAGTTTCTCATGTGGGTGAAAAAGTGTTGTTCTGAAGCCAAACTGGAATTGCTTATGAAAATGTAACATGAAAAATACGTTAAAAAAGAACCTCAACCATGGGAAAAAATACACATATAAGTGTATAAAACAACAAAGTTTAGGGATTTTGCCAGCATGTATTATCTAAACACAATGATGTCATTGTAATATTATGAAAATGGCAAATCTCTGTTAAGAAATAAGTGGAATCTCTTTATTATGCTAATTTTAACCCTTATCAGATTTCCTCTGTTTTTGGATCTATGTCTATTGGATGCTGATATGTTTATAATTTGCTTCCACTCCCATTTCACCTCTACAGCTTTGTTATATGGCATAGCATTCTTGCTTCTCAGAAAAGAAATCTACTTAAAACTGGAAGACATTTTATGCTTGTCTTTATTCTCATTTGGTTTGTAAAAATATTAATCACTGGGATGTCCCAAGTCTAGAGGCAGAATTACTTTCTTTACTCCAGCTTCATGAATTCCCACTGAAAACTGATTTCCATTTATTGATTTGCGAATATTGTACCAGCCTTGCATCCCTGGGATAAATCCCACTTGGTCATGGTGTATGATTTTTTTAATGTATTGCTGGACCCGATTTGCTAATATTTTGTTGAAGATTTTAGCGTCTATGTTCACCAGGGATATTGGTCTGTAATTCTCTTTCTTTGGAATGTCTTTATCTGGTTTTGGAATTAGGCTAATGCTGGCCTTGTAAAAAGAGTTTGGAAGTGTTCCTTCCTCTTGGATTTTTTGAAATAGTTTGAGGAGGATAAGTGTTAATTCTTTAAATGTTTGGTAAAACTCCCCTGTAAAGCCATCCGAACCAGGGATTTTGTGTGCTGGGAGCCCTTTGATTACTGCTTCAACTTCATCAGCAGTTATCGGCCTATTCAGACTTTCTGACTCTTCCTGATTGAGTTTTGAAAGGTTGTATTTTTTTTAGGAATTCATCAATTTCATTCAGGTTGTCCAGCTTGGTGGGGACATTGGTGTGGAGAGGGCCTGGGGGTGGGATGGATGTGGGGTGGAGGGGATCAATGGGGTTAAAAAAACCCAAAAAACTGATTTGCATATGTCCTCTTTTTACCCAACCATAACCTTTTATAAAAGTTTCAGCATAGTAATGCTTTTCCCATTATACCACATGACAAATGTGTGGCACAAGGGATGGTGAACAGGGCTGTAAAAGAGTGGTTGGTTGGACAAAAGATTTAGTATTTTCAACTAATGATTTATTTCTAGTTCTGTTTGTTTTTTAGTTGAAGGGCATATATTGAAGTGTTTTTCCTAAGCATCATTCCATAGATATTTGTCTTTCACTTCTGAGTAGCTGTTCTTTCTAGAGAACACACACACAAAAAAAATACAAGAAATGTGGCTTCAGGAATTCCCTGTGAAGAAAAGATGACTCATGTAAATTGGCATGGTTATCATACCCCATAGATCCTGGGACTGTGTGTATTAATGGTGGCTCTTTGTTTGATGGCAGCTAGTCAATTTCCCCTAAATAAGAGAAACTATTTCTTGCTAAATGAAGGAACTGAAAGAGACTTCACAGAGCAGGTTAGGGATTGTTCCAAACAAAGGGTGTACTATAGCTTAGCAGAAGGAGTGGGAGAAACAGATGATTAAATTTCCTGAGTAGTAGTTAATGAGTAACCAATGAAGCCTTTATTAAGTTATTCTTATATTCCCCAAAGTGAAGTAGACAGTGTGAGAATCAATGACGTCTCTGAGGTGATATTTTGCCTTACAGGAACTTATGATCTGGTTAGGTAGTATGTATTTTACATATCAAATGAAAGCACTACTTTCTTTAGAACTGTCTGACATGCACAAAGAGTTCAAAGAGAGGAGATATTAGTGATTCATAGAGAAGCTAGAACAAGTTGAAAGAAGCTTGAAGGTGGTCATTGGAGAATTTTAGGTGGACATTGAGACTCCTGGCCTGGGAGATGAATATGAGTGGTCACATCTGAAATTTGTTGAGGAGACAAGCTTTCATGGGTAGTGAAATACGTTTGAGGACTCTGATCACTGAAGGCAGATGAGTTTAACTTTGATGAAAAAAAAGGAAGCTGTAGTGGGTTCCTAATGAAAGTGGTATTCCAGGAAGATAGATCTGCCAGCAAGGGATAGAATGGAATGGAATAGGGAGATATTGAAGTGTGATGGACTCATTATAAGTCTGTTTTTAAAAGAGTAATTTATTGAGGAGAAATTCACATAGTAGAAAATTAACCATTTTAAAGTGAACAATTCAGTGACATTTAGTGCATTCACAATGTTGTACAACCATCTCCTCTATCTGGTTGGTTCTAAAACATTCCTATCCTTCCAAAATAAAACTCCTTACCTATTCTCCCCCTTTTTCTTGCCTCTGACAATCACCATTCTGTGTTCTGTCTGTATGGATTTATTGATTCTAGATATTTGATAAATGAAATAATTTAATTTGTGACATTTTGTGTCTGGCTTCTTTCATTTAGCGTAATGTTTTCAAGGTTGTATGTATCAGTATTTTATTCTTTTTTCCTAATAATATTCTGGAAGTCAATTTTTTACTAATGTGGGGGAAGGTGAATGAAATGACTAGTCTAAAACATGTTCTGAAGCAGGAGTCACCGTTAAACTCTATAATTCCATTTTGCCTACATAAAAAAAGTCTCAAAGATGTTTATACCTGTTGAATGGAGCTATTACCTCACTGATAGAAATAGAATAGTTGAAGGGAGGTTAATTTTAGGGACTAGGACCTGGAGTTTAGAGTAAGGATGAAATTAGTAAGTAGAAGATATCTCACAGAGATCTGAAAACTCAAGAAAGAATTGAGAGATGAGGGTTAGAATAAAAAATTTGATAATCATTCTTTAAGTTTAATCTGATAGTGGTGAGTTAAAAAATAGCCTGATAATAGGAATGGAATATTCCACAGAATGTCAAGGATAAATTTTATTCTGGCAAAGTGTTTTGTTCTGCCTGTGATGGGATGAAGTTGAAAACTGGAGACAGAAGATTTATGGAGACAAAGCCACACTGAAGAAGTATTGCCCAGGTTTATATCAGCTAATGTGCCAATGCGGATACAGGATGGTGAAAAGCTCGATAGTGATTCAATCCTGTTAGACGCCAAATCTGCAGAGATCAAAGAGTTGGGTGGAGTGGTGGAAAGACCATAAGATTTTGAATCAAATAGACTAGGGTTCAGATACAGACTCTGAATTATTACCTAAACGTATTTAAACAAATAATTTAACTTTTCTGAGTGGAGGGTGGAGGCAGGATGATTAAACAAGGTAACATTTGTGAAAGTGAAAGGTGCATAATACTAAGATAGGGAATTACATATAAAATATTTGGAGGGGCGGGGCAGGCGGAGAGGAGCTGAAAAGGCTATGTACGGCTCATGTGTTGGGGAAGATGAATACTGAATCCCGAAAAGTGAACATAGAGGAAGTCTGCTTGTTCATTCATTCATTCATTCGTCTTGTTCCTAAAAGGAATTATAAAGATAGTTTGCAAAGATACATATCATAAAAAAGTACTTTACAAAGGTACTTTATGAAGGTACATATATTACAAGTTCAAAATAAGTAAAAATTATGTTTAAGAAAAATGAGGCAGCCCTGGCTGGGTAGTTTAGCTAGTTAGAGTATCATCTTCATACTCTAAGGTTGCGGGTTGGATCCCCTGTCAGGGCACATATAAGAGCCAACCAATGAATGCATAAATAAATGGAACAACAAATCAGTCTCTCTCTCTCCCCCTCTTCCTCTCTTTTTAAAAATCAATAAATAAAATTTTTAAGAAAAGAAAAATGAGGCAAAGTCAAAATAAGAAAATAAAACAAAAGAAATTAGTTTTGGAATTAGAACCTAAACAGAGTGGCATGAATTTTATGCCCTTGCTAGAGACAGGCTATAGATTGGGCTTGTAATGTTAGATATTGTTATGTTTGTTATAGAGGCATCTAAGAGGAACTATCCTGCCTTGAAGGCTGAGAGAGGGCAGCTGGCAGGAAGGCTGAGAGGGTAGTTAACTGCAGATACTCAATGGTTTTCTGATGGATATCCCACTTCATTGCTGTATGCACATCTTGCTGTCACATTGTTAACAGCTTCTGTAAAACTTTGCTTAATTTGTTTTTTAGGGGTGTGTTTAGATAGATAAAGATTTTGTGACCCCTTCATACTGTTTCTCTATTATTTTGCATCTCACTAAGTGGTTTTTTTGAAACCCACACATTGAAGCCATCTGAAGGAGCATTGGAGAAAAGATAGGTTTGTTTGGTGGTAAATGACAGTCAAGACCGGGTTGTTCATTCCCAGAATGAACTGGTTTGCAGAGAGGAGCTGACCAGGCTCAGAAAGAGGAGATCGGACATCTTAGCACCTTTTGGATTGGATCTTCAGTTTGTCATCATTAATTTTATTTGAACGAAATTTCCAGAATATTAGAAACACCCATGTTTAAATATCAACATGCTTCTAAAATACTTTTCTAAGCCAACAATACATAATGTTTTGATTATCTGATCTTGTCAGTCACCCACATCTTAGTTCCATTCCTATTAGCAGTAAATCATAGTCAGCATTAACTCATAAAAGAGCATGGCTTATGTTTATGCAGCGTTAGACATTTTAAAGTGTTTCAGGGTACCTGCTATGCTCTGAATGTGTCCCCCCAAATTCATAAACAATCATGCATCACTTAATGACGGGGATACGTTCTGAGAAATTTGATTTCATTGTTGTGTGGACATTGCAGCGTGCATTTACACAAACTTAGATGGTATAGCCTACTACACACATAGGCTATATGGTATAGCCTATTGATTCTTAACTACAAACTTGTACAGCATATTTCTGTACTGAATACTGTAAGCAATTGTAATGCAATGGTAAATATTTGTTATCTAAACATATCCGAACATGAAAAAGCTACAGTAAAAGTATGGTATAAAAGATTAAATGTGGTGCAACTGTGTAGGGCACTTACCATGAATGAAAATTGCAAGGCTGGAAGTTGCTCTGGGTGAGTCAGTGAGTGAGTGAATGTGAAGGCCTGTACTCTACTGTAGTCTTTATAAATACTGTCTCACCAGCCCTCTCCTGCTACCTTCTGACAGGGTCAGAAATGGAACACAGAAGCTGTCAAAGCTGCTCTGTGAACAGGGACGTGGATCAGATTGATTGGAAATATCTAGAAGAAACTGGCTGGCTAAGATGTAAATCACCACAATAGTGACTGTCAGGTGGGAGTAGAAGGTGGCCTGAGGATGAGTAGGAATAAGAAAACAAGATGGAGAACTGAAGGAACACAGGGGATTTTTTGTATCCTCACACGAAGATATGTTTTCATTGATTTTAGAGAGAGAGGAAGGAGAAGAGAGAGAAACTCTGATGTGAGAGAAACATCAGTGGGTTGCCTCCTGTACGTGCCCAGGCTGGAGATCAAACCTGCAACACAGCCCTAGCCAGTTTGTCTCAGTGGTTAGAATGTCAGCCTATGGACTGAAGGACCGGTCCTGGGTTTGATTCTGGCCAAGGGCACGTACCTCGGTTGCAGGCTTGATCCCCAGCCCTGGTCAAGACACATGTCCATTGATGTTTCTCTCTCACATTGATTTTTTTTTTTTTCTCTCTCTCTCCCTTCCACTCTCTCTGAAAAGCAATGGAAAAAATATCCTCAGGTGAAGATTAAAAACAAAAAACAAGACAAAACAAAATAAAACCCTGCAACCTAAGTATGTGTCCTGCTGCCTGGGAATCAAACCTGCAACCCTTTTGTGCACAGGACAGTGCTCCAACGAACTGAGCTACCCGGCCAGGGCAACATAGGGGATTTTCATGGCAGTGTGGTTTTGCCTATTATATGTTGGAGCAGTGGTCAGATTAAGAAACTCTGTGGTATTCATTAAAAAAAGAGGGTATTTAACTTGGAGAGGGTGTAGAACTGAAGACTGTCAATATTCTGACTGGAAATTTGTTTTTGGTTCCATTGACCCTATCTGGCACAAAGGGCTCTCCCTGGCATTGAATTGATGGAAGAAATAAAACTTATCTATGCTTTATATCTTTACAACCTGAAAATATTTCCAAAGTACAGGGACAAGCTGGCTCCACACCACCCCAGAAAGCTTTACCTAAAGTGGCAGTGTCATTTAATGCTTGTTAACATTGGTCCTGTATTCTTGTACAGGATCTTAGGTACTCAACAAAGAATTTATAGCAATGCACTCAGAAGACCATCAAGCTAAATCTGGGATGGCAATAGTGCCCTCTGAATATGTAGCGTTGAGACAGGCTCCTCTGTGCTGAAACAGGTCAGTGGCTAACTGGGATGTACTCTGTGCACTCAAAATTGAAGTGTTGTGAGTAAGAGGGCATCTATTGCCAGGCCCCATAGATATTGCTCCTATCAGAGAAAAAAAATTCTTCCTGAACCACATATCTTTCTATTTATTACAGGAAATTTACCTCCATTATATTTTCATGGGACAACCATAATATACACAGTCTTTTGTGACCGAAACATCATTATTTGTCATCATTATTTCATTATATTGAAAACTAACTCGTAAAATGATGGTATGAGGGGGTGGACCTTTGGGAGGTGATTAGGTCATGGAGATGGAGCCTCATGAATGGTATTAGTGCCCTTATAAAAGAGGCCACACAGAGCTCCTTTGCCTTTCCTCTATGTGAGGATACAACAAGAAGTCTGTGACCTAGAAGCGGGGCCTCCCCCGACCATGCTGGCCCCCTGGTCTTCAACTTCTAGCCTCCCAAACTCTGAGAAAGAAATTTCTGTCATTTATAAGCCACCTGGTCTGTGGTATTTTGTTATAGCAGCCTGAATGGACTAAGATGGTACCCATAATCTACATTTATGACTTGCACAAAAACATTCTGAATAAGGCAGAGCTGATATTATTATCATTCTCATTTTATGAATGAAGATGCATATTCTGAGTGTTTAATTTAGACCTAAGTTCATATTTCTGGGAAGTAGCAAAGAAAGAGTGAAATCTTCACACTCTGCATTACCCATGAGAAGCAGAGAACCCTATGGATCCTGGAACATAAAAAATTATTTTAGCCAAAAAACATGGTGAAATCCAAATAAAATTTGAAGTTTAGTAAATAGTAATGTACTGATGATGGCCTTGAGTTTTAACAAATGTGCCATGGTCATGAATCAAGAAAGAAAGGGGGACAATCTGAATGATTACTATTTTAGGAATACCTGTATTCTACAGGAGGCATAAATAAGAATTTTAGAAAAAAATGCTGAATAACTTGTCAGAGAATTATTTAAAAAATAGGAAGAATAGCACCTAAAAACATAAGGCTAGAAAGAACTAAACAGAAGGCAACAGTGTCAGATGCAATATCCCACTACCAGTGCATCTACAAATAACTTCATTCCTTACTCCCTAAACTTGCTGCACCTTTGAGGTTCCTCAGCTGTATGAATGACATTACCGCACACAATTTGCTAAGCCAGAAACCAGAGACTCTTCCCTCTTCCTGAGCCCTCTATCTAACAGTCACCATGGCCTGTGGCCTCCATTTACTGAGTATCTCTCCCATTTCTTCAGCACTGAGTTCAGGCCTCCAGCATTTCTCTTACCTCAGCTATTTCCTGCAATAGTCTCCTGTCTGGTCTCCCTGCTTCCTATCCTCCTCTTCCTTCCCATTTTCTAGCATCATTTCTCACTCTCTCTCTCTTTTTTTTTTTTTTACTTTTGGAATGTTTTAAGATAGAGAAAAATCCAAGAGAAGAGAATAATCCATATTCTAATCACTCAGAATTAATCACTGTTGACATATTATTTACTTAGTGCCAGTTTTACTTCTGAAAGAAAAATCACTCTTTTGTTTTTTAAAAATAAAAAGACCTGCATTCCATATAAAGCATTGAAACAAGATAAAAGAATTACAAAGATGAAAGTTTAGAAATCACCTCTAGTCTCATATTGCAGAAATTATCATCACTCAATTAGTAGACAACATTCTAGTTCTCTCTCAATACACAGAGATCTTTTTAAGTGAAAACTTAATCAGCATCATTCCCATTCTTAAAATCCTTTAATGTTCCAATCTAATTATGAGAAAAACATCAGGTGAATCCAAATTGAGAGATTGTCTACAAAACATCTGACCAGTACTCCTCAAAGCTGTCAAGGTCATAGAAAATAAGAAAACACTGAAAAATTGTCTCAGCCAAAAGGTACGTAAGAAGACAGGATAACTCAAACGCAATACGTTATCCTGCATGGAATGTTGAAACAGAAAAGGGACTTTAGTGGAAAGCCAGGTAAAACCTGAATAAAACCTGGAGTTTAATGGTAGTAATATTCTATTATTGAGTTTTTAGTTTTGACAAATGCACCATGATCATGGAAGATGTTGATATTAGGTGAAACTGGGTGAGGGGTAGACAGGAGCTTTCTGTATTATCTTTGTTACCTTTCTGTAAACCTAAATTTATCTCCTAAATTTATTATTAATTAAATTAATTAATTAATTAATTATTTTAATCCTCACCTGAGGATATGTGTTCTTTTTTTAAAAATTGATTTTAGAGAGAGAAGAAGGAAAGAGAAAGAGAGACAGAGAAACATAGATGGGTTGCCTCCCGTATCCAAACAGTCTGGGAGTCAAACCCACAATCTAGATATATGCCCCAGGAATCAAACCTGCAACGTTTTTGGTGTATAGATGATGCTCCAACCAACTGAGCCAACTGGCCAGGGCTACCCCAAAATTTAAAAAGTTATATATAAAAAAACAAGTTACACAGAAAAAGAAAGTGGTATCTCTTAGCTTTATACTCCTTAGCTTAACAGACAAGGCCTTCCATGGATTGGGGCCTGCTGTCTTCTCTCTAGTCTCATCTCCCATAAACCTACCTACATTATTGTACACCGTTCCCTGGAGTCATATGGAACCGCATAATCATGACATGCTTTCCTTTACAATCTTGCTTTTCCTCCTGTATTTACATTTTTTTTAGTGTCATCTTCTAATTTTTTTTACCTCCTATATATTTTTTTCAAATCTGTTTACTCTCTTTCCATACCACCATCCTGATGGAAGTCACCATCACATCTTATTGGGGTTACTGAAATAGTTTTCCAACTAGTTTCCTTGCACTCACTATTGTTCCCATCCAATGCATTCTCTATTCATCATTTACAGTGATTTCTTAAAGTACGAATTTAATTATATTCTTAAACTTTTCACTGGGTTCCCTTTGTTCTTAGAATAAAATCCAAAAATCTCTGCAGCCTTATTGCTGTAAGAGTTCAGGGGTGGAATATCTATAATAGGTTTGATGGTGAAGTACAGTGGTCACAGAAGGGGTTTACTCTCCAAAGCTGTACTTTCGTTGGTACACACTTGTCCCATCTCCTTATCTGGCGAAGTCCTGCTAATTATTCAGTAACCATTTTATTTTATTTTATTTTATTTTATTTTATTTTATTTTATTTTATTTTATTTTATTTTATTTTATATTTTATTTATTTATAAAATATACTTTATTGATTTCAGAGAGAGGAATGGAGAGGGAGAGAGAGAGATAGAAACATCAATGATGAGAGAGTCATTGATCGAGCCCACAACCTGGGCATGTGCCCTGACCGGGAATCGAACCCTGATCGCCTGGATCCTAGGTCGATGCTCAACTGCTGAGCCATGCCCAGCCGGGCTCAGTAACCATTTTATAAAAAACCCCTGATATACCTACCCCCTTCTTGTCAACTCACACATACACCATTGGTTTCTTTCTGGTATTAGAGGAGAGGGTACTATCTTTTCATGGTTAAGAGCCATTTGGCCTGAGTTTGGGTTTAGCTATACCTTTTAGCACCTATACGATCATAGGCAAGCAACTTGTTCTCTCTGAGTCTGTTTTCTCAATTGTTCTGAGAATTCGTTATAAGTGCCTAAAACATCGCCTGGAAACAGATGGGCTCAGAAATAGCTGTTGCCATGCTATAATGTGTTCTTTGCCTTTGTAACCTCAGACACAAGTATAACTAATGCATTATATTGGCATTGCTGGGTTTCTAGTGTGTAACAGAAGAATTTGTTGAATAACTGTTGTTTCCATTGTCTGGAGTTCACCTTCACTCTTTCTCCTCTCCCTTTTCCATGTAGTCAGTCAATGCATGCTCCTGGTTCCCACTTCAGCTCAGGTCTAGTTCCACCAAAAACCTCTTCTGCTCATGACACTCTCCTTTGATATAGAGATTCCTGCTCTGGCTCCTATTGTTCCCACTTTGTTAGAGCTGTGTGTCTCTCTCATTAGACTGGCAGCCCTGTGAGCACTCTATGCTCAGGAAAAAAAAACCTCCTGATGGGGCCAAATAAGTAATAAATAAATATGTCATTGGATTAGTGTCTCCAGAATCACTGTGCTGTTGTGAGGATCAAATGGTAAGGTCTTAGTAATTTTCCTACCTAAAAAGCTAACCTGATTGTCTCGAGAATGGTGAAAGAGTCAAGACTCTCTGATACAGTACTGGCAGTTAGTAAAGACTTAGAACTCAGTGATAGGGCTTTTGGGTAAAGGGAAATGAAAAGGCGTTTGACAGCTTTTAGGTAAAATGTGGAAAGCTGATAAAGCTGAGGAGATTTAAGTCATGCACTCATGTTATGTGTATGTGAGTAAAGTTCTGAAAAAAGAAAGGGTAAGCTTCTCAAAGACCTTCTCTTTTTATTTATATTTATTTATTTATTTATTTATTTATTTATTTATTTTCGTTTCTTTATCTTTATTGTTGAAAATATTACAGATGTTCCCTTTTTATCCCCATTGATCCTCTCCACCCCACATCCATCCCACCCCCAGGCTTTCCCCATACCAATGTCTGTGTCCTTGGGTTATGCTTATAAACATATAAGTTCTTTGACTAATCTCTCCCTATCCATTCCCCCACCCCCACCTTCCCTCTGAGATCCCTCAATCTGTTCCATGCTTCTATGTCTCTGGATACATTTTGTTCATCAGTTTATTTTGTTTATTATATTCCACATATATAAGTGAGATCAGGTGGTACTTGTCTTTCTCTGACTGGCTCATTTCACTTAGCATAATACTTTTCAGTTCCATCCATGCTGTGCCAAAGGATAAAAGATCCTTCCTCTTTACAGCTGCATAGTATTCTAAGACCTTCTCTTTTAAAATATGTTCTGATATCTTGTACATTGTTTGTACACAGTAAATATTTGTAAGTGCATAGTGGATGAACACAAACTCATATCAAGAAGATAAAAGCAAGAAAGAATCTTAGAGACATCTGGTCCACCTTCAGGATGAATGCACCAACAATTCTTAGAAGGTTTCAAAATGAAAGGTAAAAAATTTTCATGTATCAGGGATACAATTAAAAAATTAACTAGAACTTCTCTCGACCATGAATAAGGATCATTTTCTGAGCTCAGTCAGAACTTTAATGACAAAGAAAAAGTCAAATTCTGGTTTTCTTCAAAAATAGAGAATGATATTTTTATACACTAAAGACCTCATTCTTTGAATTTTTGTTTTGCTCTGAAATAGTCTTAAACACAACAGGAAATTCAGCTCACATCTTTCCCAGTTGGCAAATTGTCAACATCCTTTTAGGAAGTCTTTAAACACTGGATAGTTCTGGACTATTGGAATTGCCCCACTGTGAACCTTCCTGTCTATGGGGCAGTTTTGGGGTGACTTGTAATTTACCTCCATTTTCATTTTCACTCAACAGTAGAGATTCAAGGCATATGACCATGAAAGACGAAAACAATTTAGAACCATTTAAATTTGTGGTTACTTCTATCATAGAATGTAAAAATTTAGAAAAAAGCAATAGATAAACAAAGCAACCATATTTTTGGCTCTTATACACCAAAGAAAGATTAAAAAAAATAACTAGATTACTTCTTAGTAAGGTGAATTTGTGTTGTAAAACTAAATCGTTTGTGAGTAAAAGTGTTTTTTGAGGAAATTTAAAAAGTCAATATGTAAAAAAATCTGTCTCAGATAGGAGCCAAATATTCAGCATTGAAACCTTGGTTTTGTTTTTCCTCATTCTCTTTATGAAGGAGCAAACAGTTAGTCGATTGGAACCTTGGTTAACTACAAGTTTGCCTTGTGAGCGATAATGTTTATATCACAAATGCCAACTCAGCATGGTGTTGTTCATCCATTTGTGTGCTAAACACATGATCAAAAGTGGGCTGCATTAAGGGGAAGAATACTTAAGGTGTTGCGATTGTCATTTGGGCACTAGCAGGCAACCTCAACAAAGTTATAGAGGACTTTCTTCAAGTGCGATCAATCTAATCACAAAGGATTATATTACTCTGAGATTTAAAAACACTTTTCATGAAAAAAGACGGAGAAATTGAAATCTGAGAGTGCTAGCTCTCCCAGCAGGACAAGCATGAGGCCATATTGAGGCTTAATTTTCTTCTGAATACTTTAAATGAGAATTTGGATTTACCTGAGAGATTTAAAACTGATTGACAAAGCCCTTGAGGCCTTTTCCTCAGCTGCAGAGACAAGGAGAGTTAATTGGGCAAGATAATGGAGTCAATTTTGTTATTTCTTCAAGTAATACAGTTTCTTTTCTTTTTTCAGTTAGTTTGGGAACTAATTATAAAAAGCAAGAAAAATCAGACTTACAGACTACAGCTTTTTCAAAATGATTTAAATACAAAGGGTTGAATGGGCAGCATAATGAAGCCCAAGATTTAGAGGCACAATAGACTACTGACAATATCTAAATTCTCTTACAGATTTCTTGTAAAAAAAAAAAAGTTCGCAAGTTAAATTTCACATAGTATTTAATAAGCCTGTGCTATCCCCGCTCATGACATGTTGAAAAGTTATCAATTGTCACTGGGGGATTTTGGTCACACGATAAAATAAAGTTGGTACAGTGGTACCTCGGTTTTTGAATGTCTCCGGAGACGAACATTTCGGTTTACGATTGCCCTAAACCCAGAAGTCAATGCTTTGTTTTCCAACTCGCTTTGGAAGTCGAACATGCCCCACGGCTTCCACTGAGGGCAAGATCCTGAGGCCCAGCTGTCGGCTGCTGATCTCTCGGTTTTTGAAAGTTTCAGAGCTCGAAAGGTCTTCGGGAACGGATTACATTAGAAAACCCAGGTACTACTGTACATCTTCCATTTTTATAGATAGAGAGCCCTATTTCATTTATTGTAGGTATTAATAGGAAATTTTACAAGAGGAAGATAGTGGGGAAATTTCCAAATCTAGAAAAAACAACAAATAAACCACACTATTGGCTCTGATATACCAAAGGAAGGTGAAAAGAATAACTGTGTTACTTATTTAGTAGTAGCTATCAAGATTCAAAACCTGCCTCCCTATTAACCCTACAGAAATAGTTGCACAAGTACACAAGGTATAAGAACAAAGTTGTTTCAGTGTGGTTTATAATAGCAAAATATTGCAAACACCCCAGTTGTCCCTCAGTGGGGAATTAATTAGATACATTATTTGTATCCATACAAACAAATAAGTAGATTTATGGCATAGATATAAAAAATGTTTACCATATGTCATTCATTAATTCATTCAAAAGGCTTTCTTGGGTGTCAATTATATACTAGTCAAAATATTAGAATGTTAGGGGTCAGGATATTCAATGTGACAGTTCTCACAGAGCTCGTGTGTGAAGAGAGAAAAAAAGAAAAGAAACAAGTAAGATTATTTAAAATAGTTATGCTACCAAGAAATAAAACCAGGTGATACGGTAGTAGAGAGTGTTTGGAAAGGCTATTGTAGTGAAGGAAGGCCCAGGAAGTGACATGTGAATTGGACCTGGAGAGCAATGTTGTAGGTAAACAGGCGAGCACATGCAAGGGCTCTCAGGAGGAAAGAGTTTGGTGCACTCACGCAGAGAGGAACCCTAAGGCAGCCTTCACCCGAAGTTGGGGAGGTGCTCAGGAGATAGATTATGAAGGGCTTTGTAGTTGACTGAGAGTTCAGATTAATTCTACAAGCAATGAGAAGGAAGCCATTGAAAAACACAAAGCATGAGACTGACATGATCTGACAAATATAAAAAGATCACACTGGCCATGCATACTAGAAGGGGAAGAATGAAGGCAGGGAGAAATATCAAGTCAGAACTGTAAGAGTCTAAGTAAAAGGTGACAATGACTTGGGCCATATTGTGGCAAAAAGTGGATTCATTTGTGTTTTCTTTTAGAGGATGACACTGTTTAGACCTCATACTTTTTAAGTCACTGCTTCAAGTCTTTGGACTTGGAACGAGATCTGGGTTCTTACATGGGTCCTCTCTAAAGTTTCATTTTCCAGCTCTGAATATGGAATAAATCCTGATGGCAGTATCACTTTCAAGGGGCCACTATTGAGATTAAATAAGATAAAACCTGTGAAAGCATTTGGTAAACTGTAAAGGTGTTATGTAAATATCAGTATTATTGTTATTCATTCAGAGAGATTCCAGATGGAAAACGCCACCAGAGCTGGCATTCAGGGCTGCCCCCGTGCCCAGTGTCACAGGCATAACACTGAGTACTTGGACAAAATCTTCTAGATGGATGTTTCCTTAGCATCCTTTCTGTGAGGTATTAGGGGAAAGTTTAGGAAGTTCTGGAGCCCAGGTTTTTAGTAACTTCAAAGTTTCTTAATTGATAAATGGGGAGTGGCTAGAAGCTTCAAGGAATATAATTCATTCCCTTCACACTTTAAAAACTGCAACTTCAGCGAAGGAATGAGAGCTTCAGTCTTAGACAAAGTTGCTGTGACTACAAACAGTATGAAATACGGGCATTAACGGAGACATCCTGTCAATTCGCCTACTATATTTTTTGATTGCCTATAAGCAGTAGATATTGAAGAATATTCAGTTCCTTTTACAACCAATCTGGAGAAGTATTTGAAAACTCTTGTCTCCCCAACCCCCTTTTTTGGAGGGGAAGGCAACTACAAATGACTCAGGAAAGGGGACCTTTCATATGAAGGGCCAGATGTAGAGAAGGGAAGGAAGACCTCTGTGTTCAATCAGGATTTATTAATCCTGAAGCTGCATGCTACAGCCATTTCTTCTGTAAAAGCCTAGTTGACGTCAATGACTTTGAGCGTTCACACTCACTGCCTTTGGTTTAAGCCTTATCTTGGTTTCACCATACCACCCACCCCCCCCAGCCTTCAGACAATGGCCCCATCAAGCCAGTTCTGAGCTGGCTCAGGATTACTTTCCTAGGGAAAAACTGAGCATGACCTCACTTCCTGAAAACGTGTCCAACAGAAACAAAACACTTCTCTCTGTGAAAAGCAGGCGGCAATATTAATGTTTGCCAATTTGGTTGGCGATTTGCTCAATTCAGGGACCAGAGAATGTTTGTAGTGGGGCTAAATGTGTACTAGTGTAGCCTTTGGAGGCTTTTTTCCTCTTGTATATATTTTTAGCAAGTGAGAAGTAGTGCTCTTTCATAATAAAACAGATGGTGGTTTGCACAAAATTAACATGATTTTGCTTTCACTAGGCAAAATGAAAGTCGTGAGTGATGCAGTATTTCAACGCAAAGATATTTTATGGAACATTAACATATCAAGTTAGAAGAATGTTCTTTCCAACCAAAAATATTGATTCATTGAAGAAAAAAAAAAACCTCGGTGAAATAGAATTGTTCATAAGCTATGATTGCTGTTCCCATAAAAATATTTTCTGTTTAAATTTATAACAAACGTTCTGAGGAGGAGAAATGTCTTTTCTATGTCCCATTTAACAACACAATAACTTTGTTTTCAAAATCTCATTTTATTCCAGCTGGAAGATATATGATCTTATTATACAAAACAACCACTTCGTCTCTACAGAAACTTATTATTGGAATATATGATTATAATGTTTTACAGAGGGTGTAAGGCATAACCCTTGTCAAGTCTAGACTGCATGCTGTGCAACTGAAACCTCATCTCCAGGAGGGTTGTATAGAAATTACTTCAATAAAGTTATAAGCACAGTTCAATCTTAAAACATTTACAGCATTTGATAAAAATGCGATCATTTGTATTACTCCATAATGAGAGTACTAAATAATATTATGAATAAGCAATCCATCCTAATTGCACCTGTTTAATAAAGATATTTAAAAAATGAGAAAATATAAAATGTGGGCTAAAATTATGGGTGTGAGCTTTGAAAAGGGAAAGTGCCACTGAGGTGCAAATGCTGAAGCTTGAATGGGGAACAGGTGTGACAGGTCATTCCATGGAGACAGACTCTGCTGATATTATCACACATGAACATTCCTGACCCCAGGCCCTCCTGCCTCTAGGTTTTTGAGATGCCCTTCTCTCTGACGAAAATTCTTTTCCTCTCTTTCTTCTATCTTCCTCTGACAAAATTTTAGTAAAAGTTCGGGTCTCACCTTAGGCATCCCTTTGTCTGAGGGCTGCCCTGAGTAACCCATCCCTCTGACTTCTGGTGACTAGGTTGGTCTCTCTACTTTGAACTTCCATTCTACCCAGAGCTGCTCCATTTGTATAACCTCACATGAAATTGACTGCTGTTTATATTCTCCAAACAAGGACAAAGACTTAGCTGTCATGCCAACATTCTATAAACCCAGCTCCTGGCACAGAACTTGGGGTCTAGTAATGTTCACTATATGTTTCATGAATTGAATGAACTGATCTTCATTTTGTATAAGATTAATTATGGTCCCACTGTCATCAGGCCATTAGTTGTTATTAACTTGATATTTACCTGTTTAATTTAAAGATGGGTAGTTTAAAGAGGAAAATAAATAAATACCCTTTTCAGTTTCATGTTTATAGCCCTTTAAATTTTCTTTGGTGGAGATATTTAATAAAGGCTTTAAGTAAGTTGAAAGCAATAACAAAAAAAATCCTAAAATTGGGATTTTTTTTTTCCTCCCCTATGTAACTGGAAAGTTCAAAGAGTAAACTTGACTTTGGGAATGAATGGATCTAGCAGTTGTTATGCAATAGTAAAGCCATGTCTCTTTCTTCTCTTTTATCACTGATTTCTCTGATTTGACTTCATTCTTAGGCAGAATCTCCCTAAGTGGAGGCCAAGTAGGCCACAGGCAGCTTCCATTGTTTGAATAGGGCTATAACATCAACAAAGGCCCTGACTGGCACCGCTTGGGTCACACAGTCATTCCAGGGTCAGTTGTGTAGCCACAGTAGCTAGAACTCTGGCCATCTGAGGAAGTGCTCATCCAGTGTGTGCAGGAGGAAGATTCACACAATAAAAAAGAGTTTGTTACCAGAAAAATGGGACAAGAGAGTGTGTGGTGAGCAGACAAATACCTTAGCTACCATGGCTTTCTGACAAATATATACTGAATAGTCTGAAAAATCATTAACATCGGCTCAGATCAGGCATCTTGCTTTTACTTGACTGGTGTGGAAGCTGATGGGAGAGCACTTTGATCATTTGCTTCCTTTAAGGTATTGATTCATTACACAAAATATTCTTACCAAGGTCTAGGGATATAAGAATGAATAGTCATTGCCTTGATGGAACTTACGTTCCAAGCAAAGAAAAACTATGATCATTAAAAATTTAATAAAGGTTATAAGGGAAACAAGCTTGGATGCCTCCGTGGTGTAACTCTCTTTCATGGTCTTTGCTTAGTGTGATCTAATTTAATGAGGCCTACCCTGATCCTCCCATTTACAATTATACCCCCTCCAAATTAGTGTTTCGGGTTTCTTTGGATATATACCCAAAAGTGGAATCACTGGGTCAGTTCCTTTTTTTATTTTTTTGAGAAACCTTCATGCTGTTTTCCACTGTGGCTGCACCAATCTGCATTTCCACCAACAGTGCGTGAGGGTTCCCTTTTCTCCACATCCTCACCAACACTTGTTTGTTGATTTATTGATAGCCATTCTGACAAGTGTAAGGTGATATTTCATTGGTTTAATTTGCATATCTAGTGACTAGTGACACAGAATATTTTCTCATGTTTATTGGCCATCTGCATGTCCTCTGGAGAAGTATCTGCCCCCTTTTTTTTACTGGATTGTTTGTTTTTTTTGGTGTTCATTTGTATGTTCATTGAAGCATTATTTACAATAGCCAAGATATGGAAGCATCCCAAATCTCCCTCAATAAGCGAGTAAATAGAAAAGTTGTGGTACATATATGCAATGGAATATTATTGAGTCATAATAAAGGATGAAGTCTTACCATTTGTCACAGTATGGATGGAACTAAAGGGTATTATGCTAAGTAAAATAAGTCAGTCAGAGAAAGACAAATACCACATGATTTCATTTATATGTGGAATCTAAAGAACAAAATAAACAAAATTGAAACAGACTCATAGATACAGAGAACAGACTGATGATTGCCAGAGGGGGAAGAGTTGGGGGACTGGGTAAAAAAGGTGAAAAGATTAAGAATGCACAAATTGGTAGTCACAAAATAGTCATGGGGATGTAAAGTATAGCATAGGGAATATAGTCAATAATATTGTAATAAGTATGTATGGTACCAGGTGAGTACTGGAAATATTTTTCATAGCCCCTCTGACATTCTAACACAATCTTCTGATCTTCTAACTCACTTATGACTTACATATTAAGTTTTCATAATTTATCATTTGCCATCTGTGTCCACTAGAATCCCCCCTCGAGGCAGAGATTTTATTTTTTCTGTTTTGTTCACGAATGTATCTTCCAGTGCTTCAAACATAACAGATACCTGAGACAAAGAATAGCAGAGATGATAAGGGTGTAGTTTAGGTAGGGGAAAGCGATGGCCTTGAGGATATGAGATTTGGGATGAGATGTAAATAGCCAGAACCAGCCTTGAGGAGATGAGGGGGACAAATGTTCAGTCAAAAAAAAAAAGGGCAGGAGATAAAAAGGAAAGAACTTCGAGAGTTCTCAGCAAGTAAAGGCAGACCAGTGGTCCATAGGGTAGTGAGCCCAGGGGTGAATGGCATTGGTAAACTTGGAGAGAGATGTAGGGCACAATTATCTGAGGCCTTGTAGCCCACGGTAAGGAGTTTGGATTTTTATTCTAGTGTGACGGAAAGTCATTGAATGATTCTAACTAAAGCAAGGGAGCACATGACTTGAATTATTTTTTTATCTAGTATTTCTTGAATCTCTCCAGAGTTATTTTTCTTGTCTAGGCCACCTCTTACCTGAATTGCATTTAATGTTTTTTTCCCTCATCCACCTATGTCCCACCCAATCCTTCCCCACACAGCAGCTCTAGTATTTCAAATCTGAAGTCCTTCTGCTGAAACCTGGAATGGCTTCCCTTTATTTCTAGGACAAAGACCTAAGTATTCTTGAGTCCTAAAGGCCCTGATTATCTGCCTCTCCTGCTCTTCTTGCCCCCAACTCCCTCTCTCTTGTTCATTCCCCCACAGCCACATTGGCCTTGGTGTAATTTCTAGAACACACCAAGCTGCTTCCTTCTTAGTTTCCCCACAGGCTCCTTTCCTGCCCCCTCCACACCTAGTTATTGCTTCTTCACCCTTTTAAGATATTTGTCTAAATGTCACTTCCTCAGGGAGACCTATTTTGCCCATTTTCCAACCCATTACTCTGGTTACACACTCTTATTGCATCGTGTACTTTTCTTCAATAACATTATATAAAAACTTGGATAATTATTTTTTAATGTCTCTTTCTCTCAAGACTATAATCCCCACATGGGCTGGGATTGTGTTTATCTTATTTGCAGTTTAGCATGGAACCTCATTGTTGCAGTTTAATACATATTTACTGATATAATAAATTAAATGGAATAGCTTAAACAAAACACAATTAGACTTGCTTTTTAGTTAATTCATTATTCATTTATAGACCTTTTATAATCATACCCATTCGATTTCATTCTCTCTGCCCTTTTCCTTTATCTTTAATTTCAGTTTTGTTTTTTTAAAAATTCTCACACAAGGATATGTTTTTATTGATTTTTAAAGAGAGAGGGAGGAAGAGAGAGAGAGAGTGAGAGAAACATTGATGTGAGAGAAAAACATCAGTCAGCCACTTCCCGCAATTGTCCTTACCAGGGACCGAACCTACAACCTGGTATGTGCCCTGATTGAAACCAAATGGCAACCGTTTGGTGTCTGGGACAATGCTCCAACCAGCTGGTCTGGGCCAATTCCTCTACGTAGGACTCCATGGCTTCTCTTCCAGAATCAATTGATGACTTTACAATGGTAAGAAAAGTGACTCCTCTGGAATTCTTGGTTTTAAATAAATATCCTCCACCCCTACCCCTAACCCCCTCCATTCTTGCAATCAAGAGAAAAGCTTGACAGTAGGAAGATACTGTGTGACCATATGTCACCCCCTGGGATGGCTCAGGCAGAGCGTGTCTGTGAGAGGGCATGAGACACCCTCTTCAATGAAAAAAAAAACAGGCTGAAAAAAAGGTGAGCACAGTGTAGCATGATAAGGCCAGGGTTACTATTTCTCAAGGAGAAGAGTCAGTAATTTTAACTGGAGGAACAGAAATCTTCATGGAGACTATATTGGCAGTGGCTTTAGGTTTAGCAGCCCAGGGAAAAGGTGTGGATGCACCCACCAGCTTCCTTTCCCTCCAGTGGGGCCTTGGCCTATAAGTTCCCCTCAGCTGGAGTCCCTAGGAGGTCCATGGACACCCAGCTGGGGTGAAAGGACTGGCTAACCAAAATCGGATCAGGACTGTGGAGAGAAGTGACATGTCCTTCAGCAGGGCCTGGGAGGGCCAATAGGGAGGATTGTAGGAGGACACAGGCAGGTAGGAAAAGGAGTTTGCCTTGTGTGGCTTATTGAAGTTAGCTCCATGGGGCTCAGCCATCAGCTGGTAGACTTGGCTTCACAACTCCCACCCAGTCTGGGATGGAGCTCATAATACAGATTTACGTAATTCTGTCTTTATTCACAGAGCACGATTAAACATGAAACCTGTGTGGCAAAAAGGGCCGGCCGCAGTTTTTAGTGGAGAGCTTTTCAACAAAGCCATAAACGAGGTGAATCATAGCTCTGCTCAGCTATTCTTTTCTCCTGTGTAATTTTAATGCTCTTGTTTGCTTCTGATCTGATCTCATCATTTTAGCTATTTGTCCAAATTAACCCAAACCCCTTGAAATTTCAATTTAGTTTTTGTTAATATTTAATACTTCATGTCAGTTATCCATATTGGATGCAGGTATGTCATAAACAACAGCAACAGCCTAGCTGCTGACAGTGTGAGTCCTCAGAGTCTCTTTTTTCTCAGCAAGGAAAGCACTTGGGTGGGCTGCCCTGGAGATCAGTGGGTCATTTTACCTCTTAGGGGCTTCCCCATTGTAACATTTGAAGTTTTGAACAGAACTTTGTCTTTGGGGACATGGTTCTAGAAATAAACCCTTAAAACAAAGATTTTCAACCTTTCTCATCTCATGGTACACATAAACTAATTACTAAAATTCTGTGGCACACACAAAATGCATACTTTTGCTGATTTGAAAAAAAAGGTAAATTTTGATTCATTCACATCAGATGGCTACTGTGGCATTGGCTGTTGTCATTTTTCACAATCTAAAGGAAAAGGGGTCAGTGCCCTGACTAGTCAGGTATTGCATGTTTTAAAATTTCTTACAGCATACTAGTTGAAAGGCACTGCTGTAACAGGGGTGAGTGGGTAGGTGGGGAGAGAATAACCTAAGAACTTACATGCATGTATGCATAACCCATGGACACAGACAGTTGTGTGATAATGGCCTCGGGAGGGGGGGTGCAGGGTGGAGGGAATCAATGGGGGAAAAAGGAGAACATTTGTAATACTTTCAACATTAAAGATAAATTAAAAAAAGAAAAGAAAACCACTGCCTTAAAATAATTAAATGTTTCAACTGATGGAGTTAAAACGCTGAGGAAAGGACAGCTAACAAGTTCACTGTTTAGGAGAAAAAAAAATAGAATATAACTGTTACCAATAAAATGTTCTAATCCAATTACTTACTTAAGTTGTTTTTTACTTATTTTCTTATAGCCATATGGGGAATGGGTGATTATCTTAAAATATATTTAATATAAGTGACTTTTATTTAACCAAAAGTATTGTATACCTTATTTTTATATTTGAGCACATGTTTAAAACTTGGTTTGTGGTAAAATGGAGCATTTTCCCCCCAGTGTTATTTGACATGATGGAGTTGCACAAAAAGTGAAATTTTGTATTTTATTACAACAGAGGACTAAGATGACTAACTCTCCTTATTTGGAGAACAGGAAGTGGTCTAGGATTAAGATCCAAAAAAACCAAATTTGTTTGATGTTACCAGTAGTAACCTGCCTTGATGTGGCTTCTTCAGATGCAACTAGAGCTAACAGTTATGACATCCAAAAGTGGTGGGAGAGTTTGAGAAACATTAGTCAGAACCTGTTACCTGAAATCTCAGCCCTGAAGTTACGATTCCCAGGGTGAATTCAGGGTCTTACAGAATCTCTGCAGTTATTATTTCCTGGAGAAAAGAGTTGTTTGAGAAGACCAAGATTAACTGAAATAGCGTTTTGCAGATTCTTTCTAAGTCATTCAAATTTCTTTGCTTAATCTCTGTAGCCACCTCATCTCTTCTAGATAGCAGTTTCTGTCTTTCTATTTGTTGACTGAAGAAGAGAAAAAAAAATTTGTGGTTTATTGACGCTTGCATCAATATTATCTCATGTTGGAACTATTGGTGGGAACACTTTGTAAAGTATATGCTTGTCTAACCCTCCAGTGCTGTACAGCCTAAAACTAAAACAAAATAGTATTAATGTAAACTGTAATTGAAAAATAAAATTGTACCATATAATACTATGCAGCTGTAAAAAAGAAGGATTTTTTACCCTTTGGGACAGCATGGATGGAACTGGAGAGTATTATGCTAAGCGAAATAAGCCAGTCAAAGAAAGACAAGTACCACATGATCCCACTCATATCTGGAATATAATGAACAAAACAAACTGATGAACAAAATAGATCCAGAGCTGCAGAAGCATGGAACAGACTGAGGGATCTCAGAGGGAAGGTGGGGGTGGGGGAGTGGGTAGGGAGAGATTAATCAAAGAACTTCTTTGCTTATATGCATAACCTATGGACATAGACATTGGTATGGGGAAGGTCTGGGGTTGGGGTGGATGCTGGTTGGAGGTGATCAATGGGGGAAAAAAGGAGACGTCTGTAATACTTTCAACACTAAAGATAAATTTAAAAAAAGAAGAGAAAAATAAAATTTAAAAAATTATTTGGTGTTTCTTAAAGATATAAGTCTAGATTTCACACTGACCAATAGAATCCAAGTTTTGGAAGCTATTTTTGGCAGGCTCCCTAAGTGATTCTTTGGTATCCTGAAATTTGGGAATCATTGTTTTTCTAGTATAGGAATCAATAGCCACACATAATAAATGCTTTAGTTGATATTGATACTATTATCTGAATTTGTTTTCATGAAAACTAAAGCTGGTTATTCAAGACATTGTTATTGCCTATTCCTGCTTAAAGAATTCTTTATAAAGAATATGACAACTCAGGGTAAAAGAGAAAATATAATTTATTTTACCCTCCTCTGTTCTTGAGCTAGAATATTCTAGACCAGTGGTTTTCAAACCAAGCAGTACATCAGAATCACTCGGAGGTTTTGTTAAAATACAGATTGCTGGGCCCTATCCCCAGAGTTTGTGGTTCTATAGGTCAAGAATGGGCTCTGAGAGTTTACATTTCTTACAAGTTCCCACATGTATTAATCCACTAGGACTGTGATTGCAAACAACAGGAATTTATTTTTCACAGCTCTAGAGGATGGAAGTCCAAGATTAAGATGTGACAGAGTTGGTTTCTTTGGGGCCTTTTTTCTTGGCTCGCAGACTGTTGCCCTCTCTTACGGCCTCTTCACATGGTTTTTCCTCTGTGTGTGCACATCCCTGTGACACTTGTGTATTCAAATTTCCTCTTCTTATAGGACACCAGCCAGATTGGATTAGGACCCACCCTAATAGCCTCATTTTAACTTAATTATATCTTTAAGGCCTTGTCTCTAAATATAGTCATACTCTGAGATGCTGGGAGTTAAGGCTTCAACATAAGAATTTTGGGGAGAAACAATTCATCCCATAACATCATATGATGCTGAGGCTGTAGGTCCAGGGACCACACTTTGAGAACCACTGTTTGGACTTGACTGGTGAGATAGGGAAATGACTTCTGAGAAGACATTTCCCAATTGTATTAGACAATCCTTGGCTTTTCTTCTTTCTACCAACTTTCTCTTGATGATCTTTTCTACTTCTCTGTTTAATTATTTTCCTTGGCAGATGATTTTCCAGGCTGCAGTTTACCTCCTTCTGTCCTCAATGATTTCAAATCTGTGTCATATACCAACCTGGGTGTCTTGCCAACAACACACACTTAGATATTCAGACCAGTGCTTATCTGGGTTCTTCCTCCTGCTTTACCTGTTTCTGTTCCTGGCACGACTACTCACTATACATTTAAATGGGACTCTGGAGTCATATATGACATTTTTCTTTCCCTTGCTCCCCATGCCTTATAACCAAATTGAACAGCTTCTACCTGTGCATTTCAATGTCCCCGTCTCCTCTTTTATTTCCCTTGCATCCAGCTTTCTTTAGGTCTCATTAATTCTCCTTTGCATTTTGTGATAGCCTTCTCACCAGAATCCTTTCTTTCAGTCTCTTCCTCCTTTAAAGAATACTATCTACTGTTTTAGAGTAATCTTCCTAAAGCATAATTCTAATAAAAAACATCAAGTGTTTTCTGACCACGTGTTCAATAGGCAACATTTCCAGCTAAATAAAATTCAGGGTTCTGTTACAAAAAGAAAGGGTGAGTAAAAAATTTTCAGTCTTTGCTAGGCTGGTCCAGTGATGCCCCTAATATGCATACCCACCTTCCTTTTCATTCATAAGATCCTTCCCCAGTGGAGACACCCCAAAGTGCAACACAGTTATAGCCTCTAGCTCCAGATCTCTGCCTGTGTGCTGTTGGCTTCTTCAGATCATCATGGTCTAGCGAAAAGTTACTGCCCATCTCTCTCTCTTCCCCTTTCTCTTTCTCCCCCCCTCCCCCTTTCTCTTTCCCTTTCCCTTTTCTTCCCTCCCCCCTCCCTCCCTCCCCCTGTCCCTCCCTCGCTCCCTTCCTCTTTCTTTCTCTTTCTTTCTTTCTTTCTTTCTTTCTTTCTTTCTTTCTTTCTTTCTTTCTTTCTTTCTTTCTTTCTTTCTTTCTTTCTCTCTCTCTCTCTCTCTCTCTCTCTCTCTCCCTTCCTTCCTTCCTTCCTTCCTTCCTTCCTTCCTTCCTTCCTTCCTTCCTTCCTTCCTTCCTTCCTTCCTTCCTTCCTTCCTTCTTTCTTTCTTTCTTTCTTTCTTTCATATATTTTTATTAATTTCAGAGAGAGAGGAAGGGAGAGGGAGAAAGAGCTAGAAACGTCAATGAGGAAAGAGAGTCATTGATCAGCTGCTTCCTGCACGCCTCCTGCTGGGGATCAAGCCCGAAACCTGCGCATATGCCCTGACCCAGAACAGAACCGTGATCTCCTGGATCATAGGTCGATGCTCAACTGCTAAGTCATGCTGGCAGGGCTTGATATAGTTTTTAAGCCTAAAGACTCTGGTTTATTACATAGAGGCCTCTGTGCTTTGCCAGCTCTCTCTCCCCCAAATTAACATGAGACTGTTGGAAAATATAGCCATGGTGATCTTTGCTAATTAAGTGCTTTCACAGTTTGACAGAAAACTCAAGGAAAAAGGCATGGGACCATTGGTCTTATCTCCTATGAAAGCTGCTCATGCTCCTGCCTCTGGCCATGGCTTACAACAGCTTCACTTTGAAGTGAGAAAGTACTCAGCTTTTCTTGACCTAAAAAAGCTCTCTGTTAATTTGGTTTGTGGCCTATAGGCTCTTAGCAAAGCTGTATTCCCTCCCACCCTGCTGGCTGCTCTAGCCTGGGTCCGTCTCCTTCGTGTAGTAAGTTGTTGACGGTGTCAAGAATTGGCCAACACAAATGAACATTCTAAAAATTTCCTGCCATTTTTATTAACACCATATCCTTTTGTACCTTCTGAGGTTTTGCTAGCTACTGTTTTACCAGGATTGCCAACACACCGTTCTGCAATAGCTTTGTCCTTGCTGATCCCACACAACCATCCCCTTTAAACTAATCTTACATTTTAGCTAATGCAGTAGCTCTCTTTTGGTATCAAAACCTATATTAGTTAGAATTAAGTTTGGGTGCATGTGTCAGTGGCTTAATAATATGTAAATTTATTTCTCTCCCTTATAAAATAATTTTCAAGGAGGCAGTCTAGAGCTGGTACAAAACTCTGCAGTGACATTAATGTTCATGATCTTCTGGCTTTCCTCTGCACCTGCATTGACCTTGTGCTTCAAAATGGCTGTTGGAATTCCAGTCATCACATCCTTTTTCCACACACAAAGATATGGGAAGGGGGAGAGGAAGGTGTACCCTTCTCTTTCACTGAGATTTTTCTGGGCATTTTATACTACATTATATCTGAATGGTGAGGGTTTAGTCACTTAACATGAAGAGAGGTTGGGAAATAGAGATTTTTAGCTGGGTCGATGTATCTAGCTATTTATCAAAGTTCTGTTACCAAAGCAAAGAGGAAAGTGGGTATTGAGGTAGCAAATTAACAGCCTTTATCACAGGTAAATCTGTAAGTAATTATAAAATAAGATAAAGAGATTTACATGCCTTAAGGAAGCTTCAGGTAGATTTCAGTGGAGGCCCAGCTAGACAGGCCATGGAAGGCTTTCAAAAGAAGGTAGCACTCAAACTCATTCTTCAAGTAGGACAAAAGTAAGACATTGAAGCTGGAGAGGCTGAGGCACTCAGTCTCATGGTCTTGCCAGTGTCAGAGAAGTGCAGAAACTTTGGGCCCTGGTTGCCTCACTTGCCTAACCCTAATCACAGCCCTAGACTTGAATAAAAGATATGTTAAGGACACTGGTGGCAGGCAAGAATGGGATTTTGCCCTTACAAATTTCAAGTGTAAAGAAACAAAAGGCTGCTCCCATGCATGCCAAGAAGAAAGCCTAGCATGGTAGGCCAGTTCCACGTGACAGTCTGGCAAACCTTCAATGACAGGGAGAATGTTGCTGTTAACTAGCATAGTAATTTCTTGTAGACCATACACTAAAGAAAAATTACGTTCATTTTGCCATGGATATTCTGAGATTCTGAGTAGTATTATAGTCAGCTCAGATCCTAACATAAAGAAACATTCAGGACATTATGATGTTAATGTAGCTGAGCTGACACCTGCTGTAAAGCCACACAAAACGAAGCAGGTGTGTGTGCAGCATCCTCTCTGTGGGCTTGCAGTGCGCATGCTCACAGAGTCAGCAGGAGTGAGTGCTTCATGCTTTCCCCGTGTAACACTGGAGGGAGGATTCAGGGGGAGTGTCGTGTTCTTAGTCTGAGAGTAGCGTGGTTCACACGCATCGGGTATGAAGACAAGTGGTTACAAAAGCCTTTAATAAAAAAGTAAGTTGGGAAATGGGAGACGTTGGTTACACTGCTTGGTTACAATATCATGAAAGCAGTAAATATCACATCACCTCTTTAATAACTTCTGTAATTAAGAAGTTGGAGTTCTAGACGTATAATTCCTATAACCACGTTTAGATCCTGATTCTCCTTCTAATAATTAAAGTTAGTGAAGATATTGGAAGATAAAGATATTGGAAAACCCATGCATTAGTTGGTCTATCTACAGCTCTGTGGTAGGGGGTTGGGGAGTTGGTTATAGAAAAACAAATTAAAAGAAGGAATAGATACAGTTTATAGTGCTTTCTAGATGCCAACTTCTTGTCATATATTACCTCATAAACCCCTTTGTTCTTACCTCTAATTATAGATAGAAGAAATGGAGGTTTATAGAGATATTGAATTTCTTGTTCAGTGGCCATCTTGCTTTTATTGTGGAACTTTCTCAGTTGGTCACCCACTTCTTCTTGAGAAGAATGTATCTGGGTAATTTGAGCACAGGAAAGTTACTTTTTAATGTTTGACCCAAAAGCTAATTCCTTGCAACTTCTGCTTACTGGTCCTAATTCTATCTCTGCCACTAAAGGTTTTAAAATATGCAAAACTAGCTTTCATGTTTGCAGATTATTTTCTGTCTCCTGATTAATGATTCAAATCCCTCACGTGGTCTGATTTCAAACTTCTTCCTCATTGGATGTGTTATTCTTTGAATATATTTCAGTTTGTAGATAAACTAAATAACTGAACGCAGTAATCCACCTGTGGTTTTCTAAATGCATATTCAAAGGGACTGTCACCTCTGTATTATACTTCTATTAATGGAACGTAGGATAACATTACATTTTTTTTAGGGTGTCAGGGCGTGGGCAATCATATTTTATAGTTGATTTCTATTAAACATACTACTGACAAAATCCATAAATCTTTTCACATTTGCTTTTGCTACAGCTTGTTACCTTCATACTCTATTTCTGAAATTGGTGTTTTTTTTTGTTTTTGGATGCAAACACAGATTTTCTATTTGTTGCAGTTAAATAGCATTTTATTAAATTCAATCCATTGCTCCAGTTGCTTAAGATCTTTTTGAAGATTGATTTTGCCAACCACTGTACTCACTATGACTTCTAGCTTCATTTCCCCAGCTCATTTGAAAGCCTGCCTCCATATTTTCTAAGCAAATATAACTAATAAACAGAGCAGAGGTTTGACCAGTTTTGGCACTTCCCTCTGGTCAACATCGGTCCATCACAAAGAGACCATTCCCCAGCACCTGCCAGTTGGGCAATCTATTCTTCTTGTGCTCCTTTTGGTGTTCAGATCCTTGTTTATGTTTTTCCTTCAACAGTGCCTTAAAGTCTTTCATCACTTAATGTTTCAAGGTCTACACATTTTTCAAGGTCTCATTCAAAGCCCACCCACCACATGAAGTGTCTGCTCTGATTCATTGTGATTCTCCAATTTCAGAATTCACTTTACATAGTCTAACTCTTAATTCCCAAACCCCAGTGATTTTCTGTGAACGTAAACTCCATATTTATCTCCTGTCTCATGAAGGCAAGAACCACATTGTTTATTAGCCTCTAGCATCAAGCTGTGATAGTGTTAGGCAGAGAGCAGTGTTCAATTGCTACTTGCTTTTAATTGGTTAAGCCAGTAGTTCTCAATGGCAGATGGTTTTGTCTACCTCCCCCTCTCACCCCAGGGAACATTTGGCAATGTCTGGAGACATTTTTCGTTGTCCCAACTGGGAAAGGAGCTCCTGGTTACTAGTGGGTAGAAGCCAGGGATTCTTCTAAACATCATAAAATGCACTGGACAGCCCCCTCGACACCAAAGAATTATCCAAAATGACAATGGAGCTTATGTTAAGTAACCCTGTAGTAGACAATTCAGGTGTGTTTTGATGTTTAAAGGCTGCTCCATCTACCTGATAATAGGTACACTTTGGTGGCAAGAAGCACATTTTCCGACCCTTCCTAGAATGAATGCAGCCTCCATATAGTCACCTCTGGAGCTCAGGCCAGGGCAATTAGCCCTGGTTACACTACTGAAAAGAGGTGATTGTGGGTGAGTTTACAGGTTTCATTACAGGCGTAATGACACAGATTCCACAAGCTCACCTAAAAATTAGTTTTATTAGTTTCTGGCTATGCCCTGTTTAAATATCTAGGCTTTTGCCTCAGTTTATTTGTATCTTAAAGTGAGATAATAATAGCTTTTCTCCAGCTATTTCATAGAGATATTTTGAAGGAAAAGGGGATAATGTATGGACAGAGTTTTGAACTCTTTGATTGGGAAAATTACTATAAAAGCATTATAATGATAATTAGTAGTGGTAATCTCAGGTCTGGAGCAACACACGTTTTATATACAGTGTGTATACGTCAAAGAAAAGAACTAATTAAGGCAAACGTGTTGTTCTGGTTCTAACTCATATTTCTGTGACCAAGGTTGATCTCCTAAACTATAAATGTGCCTTCTGACTAGGACCTCAGGAGACCCTACTGGGTACTCTGTCTCCCACCCATGAAGCGTGGCCAGACCAAAAATAGTGAATGAAGAACAGTAAGAAAATGTTTGCCAATTTTGGCATGCGTGAGTGCTTTTACTATTATTTAAAATGGAAACCTTACTAAATGTAGAAAGTCATCCCTTGATGAAGTCAGCTCATTTCCATGTTTTCTCACATAGCTCAGAAGGATTTTCAACACACACAGGAGTTAAAGGACTTCTGAGTGATGACAGTATGGCTGGTCTCAAACATGTGTCCCTTTGGCATGCAATCTCTCGTCTCCACGACGCCTGCCGCCTCACCTACTATTTGTCTGTGACTCTGTGGCTGTTGTGTGGTTGGCATCCACCCCCACGCTGGCGTGCCAAAGGAGTGAATGAACAATGGGATACCCTGGCACTGACGGGTGTTTTAATAACTGTGGAAAATGAGGAATTTACAGATGCATGATTCAAGCTCCCACTTCAAAGGTCCTCAACCCAAATCCTCCTGAAATTAGAAGCAATACTACTGAACACAATGCAACCTTTTGCATGGCTGCCCAACGTTACTATAAATCTGTGTGTGTAGTGTTTGAGAAAGTTACATTACTGGAAACAGATGCCCTGCTTTCATCTGGAATTTATGTGTAGTTTTCAGTAGGTAGGGAAATATGAGGTATATAATGGGAAACAATTTGCTTTTCACTGGCAGCCAAGACTCAAGACAGGCCAGGGCTCTTTGACCAGGAGCTTAACCAGCAGTCCTACATGGCTAGATCTTCCCATGTCTGAACTTCGTTCACTCTGAATTGAGAACATTCTCTCTCTTCTGGTGAGTCTGAAGTTCCATCAGGAAGAAGGAGGAATTAATCCTGTGTCCCATTCCTTTCTTGGTATACCCCACTTTCTCACTACTTCTCAGGGAACACCCCCAACACTTATGATGTTTTTAGTGGATGTCATCCAGGAGTGCAATGGCTTCCTATTCAGGCCTATCTTCCTCAGCCAGGCCCAGGCTCCAGGGTTACCTTTTCCTTTCAGGTATAATTGCTGTCACTGGTCTAATGCTTAGCATGTTTCACACTGCACAAGTGCTCATTACATTTCACCTCAACTTGTGAGGTAGATATTTATATCCCTATTTTATATGTAAGGGAAGAACCTCAAAAAGCATAAATAACTTGCCCAATGTCACACAACCAGAATTAGAAGTAGAGAACTTAATTGTGATGTTTCCCATTAACAGCAACACAACTATTTAACATATTTTCACAAATAACATTTATAGCTTATGTCTTCTTGGACACAATGCCTGAATGCAAGGCTTTTTGTTATTGTTATATTTTCCCCACACTGTGGCAAATGTTGAGGGGAGGGTGGAGCATTTTAACTCTCTCCCAAAAATATCACCCAAATGGGGAGGCCTGTGGTTTGTTAACCTGATTTCTCCAGTTCATGATAGAGTTGTGTAGCTGTTACTATCAGACAAGAGAAATCCTGGACGGTGTTCTTAAGGACCTTGTTGATGTGTACCTTGATGACTCTCATTTTCCCCCTTTGACTTCAAGGTTGATCAACATTTCACCCTATGTGCCCTTCTGATACTATAAACCTTCAACCCAGATTGATGTCAGGTTTTTCTAGATATTTCCTTTACAATGTGCCTCTCTGAGGCAGACAATAACTGTGAAATAATGACTACTAGCAGTAGCCATAAGACCCTGTGCTATACTATTTTTACCATCTCATCCTCACCAGAAGACATTTGAGAAGTACATTGCCATTTTAATTTTGAGGAAAATAAATGAGGAAAATGGGATAATTTAAATGATTTTTCCAAAGACACACAGCTTAGTAAACTTAGACTCTAAACTGACGAAGCAATAGAAGCAATGAAGGGTTTAGTTATGGCTGATGTGACCTGCAATTCATTATATTTTTACTAGCTCCAAAATTATAAACTGGATGGTTATGCATGGTTGACTGTGGTACAGATTGATGGTAGTTCAGTTAAAGATCAAAGAAAAATCATTTTTCCAGTTCTCTACTCATTCACATTGTTCCTTTCTTTCTTTTAAAGAAAAATCCTTTTTAGTTTTCCCTCTTTTTTCCTCTTTCCCAGAGCAAGTGTAAGCCAAGAAACCTTTCGAGTGTGACTTCAGGTCCAGGTTGTGTTTCAGTGCTATGTGACACTGTGTGTGATTAATTGCTATTTCCAAGCCTCCTTGGATGATGGAGCTCTTACTGGAAGTCTGTTATCAGGGGAAGCGAGGCTATAATATGGATGAAACTAGTAGTAGTCTATTAAGTTGGTACAAGACTTCTTAAAGCTCATTTATTTTTTGCCTTTCTTCTTGCATATTGAAAGTATATTAAGGCTATGTATTGCTCCTTGAGATTTTGCTTTGTTAACATTACCTTTGTTCTTCTGCATTCTAAGTATTTAAAAATTTTCCAATATGATTTCTTTTGCATCCCATGAATTATTTGGGGTTGTGTTTCTGACTTTCTAATTGCATGGGTTTTTAACATTTATTTTTGTATTTAATATCTAACTCCATTATAGCATGGCTTGAGAAAATGGCTTCTGTATACCCATTCTCTGAAATATGTTGAAATTGGTTTTATAACATAATTTTTAGTCAGTGTTTGTAAATTTCTAATGTGTGTTTCAGAAAAATATTTATTCTTTAATAGGGTGGTCCAGAGTTCTATATTTGTCTATTAGTTCAAGCACATTGACTTTGTCATTGAAATATATTTCTTTTAAAATTTTCACATGCTTGGTTTGTCAATAAATAAAACAGGTTTGTTGAAAGCTTAGTGTGCTGATGGATATGTTAATTTTTGTAGTTTATTAATTTTTGTTTTATAAATTTCCAAGTTGTTTTATTAGGTACATACGAATATTGAATTATTATACCATACTGATTAATTTATGTTTTGAAATTTTTATTCTGTAATAGAGACCTACTTTATCTTTCATAATGCCTTCTGTTTTAAAGTCTATTTTGTATTATGTTAATTTGTGGTCCCAGTTGTCATCATTTTGGTTAGTATTTGTCGTTACAGTTTTTCTTCCTTTTTACCTTTGACCTTTTCATATGTGCATATTTTATAGAGTGTCTCTTGTTAAGTATATCTTTAAAAGAAACAATCAGACAATCTTTGTCTTTCAACTGGATAGTTCAGTTCATTTACATTTATTGTGATTTTGTATGTATTTCGATTTGTTTTTATCATCTTACTTGCAATTTATCTTGTTTTTCATACTCTTTTTCTATTCTTTAGTGAAAATACTTGAAATTTTTCTTTCTTTTCAGAAGGCATTTACATTTTAATAAGGTGTAATGTACCACTCTGTTCACAAAGCCAGAGCGTGGCTGTGGATTTAACAGCCAAAAACATATGTAGAAGCTAGGTTTCTGATTCCCAACACTAACAAAATATGTCAATCATTTGATGGCAATAATTGTCTGATGGTTGAAAGAAAATCTGAACTTTTGCATAAAGCAAAAGTTTTTGTCTTAAGATATGCTTAAGTTATGAAAAACACGACAACTTTTTCTCACAAACTGATTTAATAATGACTTTCCCCTCTTTTCTTATTTTTTTTGTTTGTTTGCCCATTTTCCATCATGTCTGTATTTTTTTCTGGCTGCCTTGTTTCTACAGATTCTGGGTCTTTTGCACAAAGCCTGCTGCCTCCCCTCCATTCTCTTACTCAGCCTTTACTCATTCTTTCACCAGCAGCAACACAGTAGCCCACAGCCAGTCCTACCTGCTAACTCTAGCAACTAACACAAAGAAACAATTACACTTTTACATTAGAGATATATAATAAACAAACAAACAAACAATAAAGCTTAGAAACTTGGGTGGAGGTGGAGGGCAAGAGAAACAGAGAGATTTTAAAAGTTCGTGGAACTTTCCTTAAACAAAGAGACCACTATCACTACTGTTTTGTTTGTTTTACCACATGCCCCTGTGCTCTTCAATTCCAGGTTTTTTCACATCCAATCAGTTATCCCTAGTCTAAAGAATTCTAAGTTGCAGCTTATCCAAGAACTTATTCTGTTTAGTGACGTTATAAAATAACTCACTTTTTCCAGTACTCAATGAGAAACATTTTCTGAAAGTCGCTGAGAGAATTAAAATTTAAGTTGTGGATGGACAGGAACCATGGGAAAAGGGACTTCTTTTTAGATATTCTTTGTAGTATTCAGAGGTTAAAAGATCAGCACCAAACTTAACAATACCAACAATGTCTCATTTTAAATTAATGATCACATAATATAGTGTCCTTTCTTGGTAAACTTTAGTGCCAATGTTTCACATGATCTGTCCAGACTTTTTACCTACGGTTGGTTCTTTTCAGCTGTCAGCTGGTGTGTGATCAAGATATGGAAACTGACATTTTATATGCATCTAAGCAGAGTATTTTAAGGCAGGCACATTTTCTGGGGCAAAATCCAGTAGGGATGACTACTGGTCTTCCTTATGGTGAATTATATATGAATGTTGGAACTGTCTCTAATTACTCCATTGGATTTTGCTGGTTTTGGAACTCAAAGTAATAAGAGGGGTTTTTTTGTTTGTTTTTTTAAATAGTTTTAGGAGATAGGGATCAAAGTTAAATATCCAGAACAGGTGCGTGTCTGCAAATGTGTGCATGCATTGGCACCTCGCGCCTTGAATGTGCAGTGTGTGCCAGCTTGGCAATTGTGGGTGGAATTTGGGCATTAGCTTGAGAATGCAACCTGTGTTGGTGTTTTTTTCCCCCCCATCCAAAAAAAAAAAAAAAAGAGCATCAAAGATTTTATCTTTTCAAGCAGTAATAATACAGAAATAAGCACTGAGAAATGAGTTGTTTCATGTGAGATAATTGTAATCCCCCCGCCCCAAATACCCTTTCAAATGCAAATGTTTAGAAAAATCTATTATACTCTTTGCAGTCTTCCTTTGTGGAATATACTAGATAGAGTTTAACCTCATCTAGATGAGTAGAGTCATTATTAGAAAACTCTTGTGTGTTTTTTTCCAGTGCAAGAATACAGGATGCCCTTGGGGTTATTGAGCTGTGTGGAGATGTAGGCCTTGAATTAAATGCCCTGCAGGCTGTAGTTATTGAGTTTTTCTTATTTGCTGTCCATACTTTTTCTATTTCTGTCTTATGGTAAAACTGGCATTCCTATTTTAATTCCTGCCCTATTGGCTATCCTTGACATTTATTGTTTGAATTGACAAATCACTAGTCATTACTGAAGCTGGGTAATGTTTACACAATGCTTATTCCGTTCTCTCCTCTTGGGATATGTTTGGATATTCCTAAGGTGGGTTGGATAAGACATATGAGCAATTAAACTTCAGGTGAGGGCTTGTTGCAGATTGCCCTCCCCAAAGATGGCTGCAACATCTTCCATACCACATCCCCTTCTACACTGTGACTTTGACCCCCTTTTAGAGATGGGGGTCTACATCTGGGCAGGTTTATGATGACACTATGTGCCTTCTAAAACTAAGTCAGACAAGGCAATGAAGCTCCTGTACTGTCACTTTTGGAGTCCTAAATCACCATGTGACAGATCTGACTTCCATGCTATAAGAAAGCCCAAAACACATAGCGAGGCCACATGAAGGTGGTAAAGCCATCAGCTCCAGCTGAGGACCTCCCTGACAAGCATCATCCCCAAGCACATGGGTGAAGACACCTCCGGATGATTCCAGCCTTCATCTACTGAATCCTTCCCCTGAATCCCTCTGCCGCAAGTGTTGAGCTTTCCCAGCCGAGGGCTCAGATATCATGAAGCAGAGACAACTAGTTCCTACTGTGTCCTTTCCAAACTTGAGAAACACAGAATCTGGAGTCATTTGTTATGCAGCCATGGTAACTGTAACAAAGCCTCAGGGAGCCTTCTGTAAGTGGAGACCAAGAGCTTTAGCGGCAGTCTGCAAAACATTGTATGGGGCAGTGGTTAAGATATTGACCTCTGGAGCTGGACAGGTCTGAATTCAAATCCTAGCTCCATCAGCTGTTATACCCTAGGCAAGTTCTTTAACTTCTCTGAGTTTAAATTTCTTCATCTATAAAATGGGGACAACACTAATATCACTTCATGAGGTTTTATGATAAAGTGTTTGATATAAAGCATTTAGCAAAGTGAGTAACAGAATAAGTACTCTGTAACTTTTAGCTATTTTTTTTTTGGTGTGAAATAAGTTTGAATTCTCAAAGACTCCTATTAGTGCCTTCCTGATTTGCAGCTGCATTCTAGATAATTAAACTTTTCAGGTAAATTAAGTTCTACTATATTACTATTAAGATTTGGCAATGTTATTTTCACAACTTGAAACATGGAGAGAAAATAGCAGTAATACACTGGGAAGCAGAGGTTGCTAGATTATAAATTTGAGGAGGGCAGGGACCATATTTCTCTTTATTATCATTGTATCTCCACAGGAAGTACAATCGAACACATAGAAAATGCTCAATAAATACTATTTGTATGAATCACCATAAAATCCTGTTTGTGCAGCCTTTGTTTTACACCGATGATGGAATCACCTCATCATCTGCTTATTTTCAGAATTGTCAAAGATAAAGAGGAATTTTCTGAAAAAAAATTTTACCTAAAAGCCTAAAATTGAATTATCCATTACAACTATTTCCAGGTGACTTAATTTTATTTAGGGCCACAGAAACACACAAAGTATTAAGATAACCCACTTTTCATATTTGTAGATACAAAATATTTTTTCATATTCTTGGAATATTATGATGGATATTAAATTATTTGTTAAGTAATTAGCCCCTTGCATTTTTTGCATACATGCGTATAGTTTTGGTTTTTATGATTCAGAGGCCAAATTGATAATGTTGAGGAAGTACTGTGATTTAGATTAATTATAACCTAAACTTGCTTCATAATTGCAATCACACTAGGCAAGGGCTCAATTTTCTCAACACAACATATAGAACCTTAATTAGAGTGAAGATTATGATCTATGGCAAGGGATTTCGATATATTCTAGCAACCCAATTTTAACGGAAACACTAGAATCTGATTTTTATTAAATGAAACAAATATAAGCTTGTATCAGGGAGTTGGATAATCTTGAAAGTTTTAGCATTTTATTGATAACAAGCAGAGAGACTTCAAAAGAAAATTTTGCTTTCCAGGATCCAGAGTTATTATATTATCCACATAGGTTAGATTATGCTATGGTGACAAACAATACAAAATTTCCTTGTCACACTAAGTTCACTTAAGGTTCAGGTGACTCACCATGTGGTGGCCCAACCTTTGAGGCCCTTTGATCTTGGCGCCCCTGCATCTCACTATTTTTGTCTGCTCTCAGTGTGGTGGGAACTGAATCCTTCTGCTCAGAAGTGATGCATGTTACTTTCACTTCACAGTTCATTGGCCCAAATAAGTCAAATGGCCATGTTCAATTTCACCAGGAGTCTTTCTTTTATATTTCTAGGGATGAAAAGAGAATGGGAAACATTGGTGAGCCTTACTAATGTTCCAGGAAGTAACATAGTGGTTGTAAGAATCTGGTTCAACTTCTTTTTTAGGGGAAATCTTTTCTATTCTCCACTTGATGAACATTGCATTGAGTACAAATGAAATCTTGCTTCTCTAATGTAATCAGTACAACGTAAAGTACAATAAAATATGGTACAATTTACTGCAGAATAGATTTAATAGGAGATGGTTCCGTATTGGATTCTTTCCAAGGAGTGGGGATACTTAGTGCTGAAGCTGCCAGAGGGACTTGGTTACAGCATTGCTTTGCTGAGAATGCAGTTTGAGGCATGGATCTAGAAGATGATACCACAGGGAGGCTCTCATTTAATTATCTCCCCCTGGTGTGGGACCCTGAGATAAAACACAGTTTGAAATGCAGTCATTGGCAACTACTGTAGAATATTATTACATTTCAGATGGCTACTATATGGATTTAAGTATCCACTTTTCTTTTCCTAAGAACCAATGTGCAACTACTTCTGTTCTCTACCGGTCATTGTCCTGCTCTCATTAAAAGAATACAGGGTGGGGCAAAGTAGGTTTACAGATGTTTGTATGGAAAATACAGTAGTATAATAATTAATAAATAATGATACAAGAATAAACTGTGTTTCATACACAACTGTAAACCTACTTTTGCCCCACCCTGTATATATACATAGTGAAGGCCTGATAAGACCCAGTTGGTAAGATGTGCTAGTTGTAATCTTTTCTCTCCCCTCTAAACCAACTGGGGTATATTATACGTTTGCCACTTTTTAAAGGCTGGATATAATTTCCTGTCATGATTTTCTACCACTGCATATGGGTTCTTGGCCTGTGCAAGGAAAGTGCCAGTAATTTGAACCTCCTGGCACTTTCTTTAATGGCCTTTAGCCAATAAGTGCTAAGCAAGCCTTTGATGAGCAGACTTGGGTCCAGTGTGTTGGTGGTACATTCTTGGACCAACCTTTTAATTGAAATGGATCATGGTGAAATCTGGGTTAAGAGGTGTCAGACTTTCTCGCGCTTTATATTTCTTCCATAACACAAAATAATCCCTAAGTGTAACTAAGAAATGAACTTCCCTGGTGCACTGTTTTTGTCATATTAACCAGGACTTTATTGGTGAACATATACTGGGGTCAGGGTGGGGTTGGCATTGTGTTGAAAGTCTGTGGAAGTGCTTATGCAATGGGCCTTTCCCAGTAACTGCCAGGCATTTAAAAAGCAATCTAAATCAGAGAATGCACTTGATTTTGGTGTTTGTCCACATTTTCCATTGTTTTATTATTACCACATGCAATTTTTATTCCTAATAGCACTTTGATAATTTGTCACCTTTTCAGTAAAAACAGGGCAGTGCATTATAGGATGCTGTCTTGCAGTAGAAATAAGAACAAAAACCATTTATCAGGTGACTGTACAGAGTATTCCTGTCAATATTTGAAAAAGGAGCATCAGTACCCCAGGGCTTTAGAACATGTTTACCAGAGATGGTACTTTCTAGGAAAAGGAAATGAGAAGAAAGCATATTTCAGGAAAACGAGCTGATCTTTGCAACTAATGAGAAAGATTTAATTAGATTACTTATGTCATTCTTTGTAGATTTTCCCCCCAGTATATAGCCATATACAGTGCCATACATGTTGTTACATTTATTTCTTCATTCATTTAACAATCATGTGTTGATTCACTACATGTGACAGGAATAGGCTAGGTATTAGGGATAAAGGAATATGTCTTAAATCATTCTCTGTCAACTGGGGGAGATAAATAGATGAAGAGTCAGAAAAAAGAAACAAGGTGTTACAGGACCACAGAGAGGGAATGTGTAAGTATCTAGGAGGAAGGGGAGACGGGAGACAGATCATCACAGCTTTCTGAGTCTCGAAGAAAAAGAATAAGTGGAGCAAAGGGAAAAGGCTGTCCCAGGCAGAGGGAAGAGCCCGGAGACAGTACTCAGTGGAGGGTTCAGGGAGTGTCAAGTGACCTGTGAAGATGGAGCGTCAGGTGAGGGAGGGATTGTGGCAGAGGGTGAGGCTGATCAAAATCTGGAAGCCAGGTTCATAACCCAGGACCTGAGTGTCATCTCAAGGAGTTTGGACTTCATCCTATAGGTGGCGGGAGCCACTGAAAAACTCAGAACAGGAAGGGCCATGACCTGACTTACGTCTTAGAAAGATGACTCTAAAGGTAAAGCAGAGTTTTAATGGGAGGCTGTCTTCTTCCAGGAGCAAGAGATGACCAGAATGGTAGGGGCATGGGAAGAAGAGGAAAGGTAAAGGGGATTTACACTGTAAAATTAAGAGAACTTAAGTGATTGGATGCAGAGAGGAGAAAGAATCAGTGATGATTTCCATATTTTTGGCTTGCGTTACTGAAATATACAAAGAAAAACACATTTGAAGGGAACATATGTTTGAGATGCCTAAAAACTGAAAAAGAATATATCCATTAATCCACTGGTTAGCATTTATTGAAAGCTCAGAATGTGCCAAATATGGTTGTAAATTGTATGTTGTAACTGATTTAATCCTCACAACCACTGTAATAGTTATTGCTAGTTAATTTCATCAAATGTAAGGTGCCATCAATTGTAACACACATCCTGATATTGAAGATGTTAAAATTGTCCTTCCTAGAATTGATAACATATGGTATTATTCCCATTTTACAGATAAAAAAATTGAGGTAGAGAGATTAGGTAATTTATGCAAAGTCACATTGTTAGTTAATAGAGGAACTGAGATTCAACTCTTAGCAGTCTGGCTCCAGAAGTGTTCACTGAATTATTGTGCCATGCCACCTCTTGGTACATAAAATCTGGAGTGATCTGGATTGAGATCTGGAGGGAGATCGAGATCTGAGAGTCATCAGTAAAAGACTATTATATAGCAAAGGTGAATATGGTGTATATGGTACATGATTCATAAATCTGTGATAAGGTCACATAAATTAAAATGGAAATAACATTAATGGTTACCACTAATGATTCTTCTGATACACTAACACTTCTCAAAACGTCATAGTTCACCTATTTTAAGCAAATGTTCTGCAAGAGAAACTAAAGATGCAATATCAACAGAGTGGTAGATCAGAATTGCCCAGACTTTCCTGAGCATATTGTCATTTCCTCATACGTCTTGTGAAATGACAGCCCAGAGGTGGAGCAAGACAGAAAAGAAATCTCCTTGAGAACATTCCCATACAAGTGCACAAAATCACAATCAAGGCGGTAGGTTTGCATGTTCAGTTCATGATATCTGTAGTCCTGGGAATAATTAAATTCCCTACCTGTGGGCAGGTATGTATTTGGCCAATTGCCTTTATTTATTAGTAAGAAGGCAATGTAACTCAGCACAGTGAGTCACAATTTTTTGGATGCAATCTTCTAACTCAATAGCAACAAATTTGTGTTTTAGGCAAATATTTTTCCTTCCTTTCTCCCACCGCCCTTCACTCCTCCGTTTTCTCTCTGGATTATCACTTCCCAATGGGGGAAGCAGAGGGTGAAGGTATAGGTTGTTAAAGACAGAAATCTAGTTACAGGGTTGCAAGGGAAACCCAAAGAAACTTTTGGAGCCCAGTGCTCAATTTGGTTTAAGTTTTAATCAGACCAAGGGGATAAGAGAACAGCTCTGAGGAGGAAGGTTGTTTAAAACCATCGTCTCTGTGTCCTTCTTAGCAGGATCAGGTGCAGGAGCTAGGTATAAATTGTCTCTGAAAAGACAACACTAGAATAGTTCGGGAAAGAGGGCTGCTTCGGTAACCAGCCTTCCAGATGGGGTCAGTAGGAACAACTTATGAGCAGCTGTGGCTTAGCCCACACACTTGCACATGTTTGTAAGTGCCTTTCATCTAACTTGTTGAGAGTGTAATGACAATAAACAGAGCCAATGAAGAAGCCACTTCAGCAAGGAATGGGTTTTTGAAAGAAGAAAGCCATGTTTCGGAGAACAAGTCTAAGCTTAATTTGCTGCATTTTGGCCCCTGAAGAAATCAACAATTTCTCTAATTTGTTGTGCTTATTTAATCCCACTCTAGTCAAACATTTTCATCAATTATTATTTATTTAATTAATTTATTTTTTAAACATATCTCTATTGATTTCAGAGAGGAAAGGAGGGGGAGAGAGAGAGATGGAAACTTCAATGATGAGAGAGTCATTGATGGCCTGCCTAGCCCGCAACCCCAGGCATGTGCCCTGACTGGGAATCGAACCCTGATCTCCTGGATCCTAGGTAGATGCTCAACCGCTGAGCCATGCCCTGCAGGGCCATCAATTTTTTGAACTCTAAAATATTGCTTATTTGTCTTTATAAGGGTATTTGGATAGGAGACATTCTATTTATATCTCTTTAGCTATCATTGGCATAAAACAACTGTTTCTATATTTTTACTTTTTATTTATTTTCTTGCATGACCTCTCCTAAACAACCAATCAGATTAGCTAGGTGATAAACTGCCTTATGTAAATTTTTTGAGAAGGAGGTGGCTTATAAATATATTCCAAGATAAATACAAAATAGTACAAGCACCAAAGTCATCTTTGAAAGGATGAAAACAGTTTCTTTTTTTTTTTTTCCACTGGAGAAGAGTTTGACAGAGACAAGACCTGAGACATAGAGGGAAAATATAATAATTTTCTGAAAGGTAGAAGTGGGTGATAGACTTTTTGGTGAGTGCCTGGGAAGGTAGAACCCAGGCAGGGGATGGGGTGGAAGCTTTTCAGAGAGTATGTAAAAAATTGCATTCTGCAGCTGCTGACAAGGACTCTGAAACGGTGTCCCTCACAAGATGAGGACATTTACCTGTATCTCTTTCAATCATAAGTCTAACGGTAGGCAAGCTGGTCTGGTATATGGAAGCTCCCTGATATTATGAGGGACCAGGCTATCTACTCTCATCCTTGAGCTTACAAAATAGTTGTTGGAGCTCCAGCAGTCACATTCATGATTCAGGTAAGGAAAAAAAAAGAGAAAGAATGAGCAGAGGGGATCTGCTCCCTGAGACAATCTCCCTTCTTTAAAGAGTTTTCCCTTAAGCTGTACTTAATAATACGTCTATCTGCAAAGGGCCCAAGAACTGGGCACCCATCTCCCTCCCATAATATTTCTGCTAGGAAGGAAATAGGGGGGAATGATCATTGGGTAGGACCTAGCTGTCTTTGACAGCTAGAGTGAGAGGGAAAGCAACAGATCAACAGCACTGAAGGCAAACCAGGCTGGTTTTATTATTTTAGTTAGGGGCAAGTTTTTCAGAATGCAAATGTTGCCTTTTTGTTTAATGCATGTTAGCCCTGGACTCTAAATAATCAATATTATAACATTTCATTATGTCCAGGTGTGGCTGAGTAACTAGGGCAAACAATTACAGGAAATTCGGAGATCACTGAAGAATTGAATATTGATACTGACTGATTACATAATTCTACAAGGCTATCCTCTCTTCAAGAAGGTTATTGTTATTATAACAAAAATCACTATAATTATTATTATTTTGAATGGTGTTTGAGAGTGAGGAGGTGAATGTGAAACTGGCTCATTTTGTTTAAGCTCATTTTTCAGAGACTCATAAGCAGCTGGATTGGCTTCACTGGATGCCGTGTGAAAGAGACAAAATGGCCCCAGAGGTTTCAGAATGGAACTCTGAGATCACTAGAAATTTTCTAATCAATGTCAAGGGTGTAATAAACAACTTCGTGCAGTTGGTTGCGGTATTTATACTCTAAAGAAATGCAAACCTCTGATATCTATCTTGCAGCCCTCTGTCCACTAATAACTATCACAAAACTCCACATGTACTTCACCTTCACTGAGTATACACTAATGAAATCTAAGTAGCGAGTACACGCCTAAAAAACATCTTAAAACAACAAAAAATTTTTCTTAACTTTAAGAAAATTCTGTCATTACATCAAATGAAGGTAAGTAGAAGTTGCTGGTAATGTAGTTCTACCGCATTTGAAATGTTTATTTTGTCTTCTAACTGGAATAAGCTTATGGGAACAAACAGTGGGTTTCACGATGGCAATTACTTTACATGGCGATAGTAATCTAGAATATATCCCAGGAGACTGGGCTGGATTGTGGATTGCCACCGACTCCAGAAAGCCTCTGTGCTTGGATTCCCTCCACTGGGCATGAAACAAGGCGCAACATTGACCGTTCTTTCCTTTTTCTAGATATCTTTGTACATAGCTACACTCCCCATGTGAAAAATAGAAATGATTTTGTTTTAAAATATGAACCAACTGAACCAATTTAAAAAATGTGGAAGAAATAAATTCAAGTGTGTGAAAGCATGAGGAGGCAAAAGGAAATAATTCTATTATATTTATTTTTCAACAAGGGCTTACATCTGTTTCTAATTTACCCAGATTATTGACACATCTGGATGTTTGGCTTTAGGAATCCTAAGTTGCTGTAGTGGCATTTATTTTTTGAATCAACTCTTCAGACCACCCTGGAACTCATGCAAACTAGTTTGGAGAGAAGGTTGTAATATTTTAAATAAAGTTACCTTCTGGCATTTCAAAACCAGTGCAAATGGATCCTGTCATCTTGTGTTTTGTAAATTGTGGTTTTGCATTTTTGACACCTGCAGGAAAAATAAGACCAAAGCCAAAGGCCTAATGGCTTGACAATGACAAATTATAATAGCCAGATAAGGTGATCAAGGGGACGCTGGAGATGGGTGTAAGGTTAGCCATTCACAGTAACTCTAGGGGATCCTAGATTTCAGCAACAGAAACCAAATAGTAAAGGAGTGACTGGTGAAAATGCTGTTTTAACATGGCCATATGGGAATATGCATTCTAACAAGGAAAGTGGGATTGTTAAGAAGTAACGCTGATTAATACTTGACCTCTTGGATGGGTTCCTTTTGTAATCAGAAGTTAACTTTTCTCCCTATGTGGTCCGGTTGTAGTAATTTATTCCAAGGGTATGAATAATGGGAATCATGGAGTAGGCCTTCAAGATTTTAAAAAATAAAAGCATGATAAATCACATATTTTATGGCAAATATTTCTTAAATAGAGTAGCATGATTTGATTAACATAAACAGAAGAACATACATCAAAATCCTAATACAATTTGGCAAAAACAAAAGAAAACAAAACCCTTTGATAGTTCCTTAGTCTAAAGGTACAATATAAAGAATTAAGCACACAGTATGGTTTGATTAGTGTTGTGAAAAAGCCTCTTTGGAGTTCTCAGGGTAGTTTCGGTTCTTTGTTCTGTCACAGTAAACCTTAAAATTCTGTTCTATCGGAGATAAAGTTTTACTAGGTGGAGTGAGCATGCATAGCAGATTGACATTTAAAAGTGACATCTGGCTTTAGCATTCTTTAGGGGCAATTTTTACATTCCATTTTGAAAGGAAATGATCATAATTATAGAATATCTGCTGTATCTTAGAAACAAACTTATCTGTTGTGCTGACATTCCTGTGTCTTTATATATGATTTTATTGAATGTTCACAAAGCAAAACACCAAATGTATATCCATGCCTGAGATAAACGATAAAATGTTCTCAAGTATGAACCTACAGTCAATTTATAATGTATAATAGAGCTGTACTTCCTACAGCTTTTTGGTAGAGGTGACAGAGAAGGAGTCAGAATTAGGAGGTCAAATTCCAAAGATCCTACCATGCATAAAATAGCTATGTAATTAGCAATGCTTTTATCTCCATTTAAATACAGTCTTCTATTTTAAGAGGCTAATAAGTGTCCATTGGGATCAATTAATGGCCTCTGGGAATGATTTCTTAGCAACTCAATAGGGTGGCATCATAGTATTGTTCAACATTGACTCAATGATTTTAAAAACAGTATCACTTCTAGCATCACCTACAGTCCTGTCATTTTCAAGCCTTACATCTCATGAACGTGTGAGTCACAAAGCTAATTTGGAATATTTCTAAGTTAATCCTTAGTGTCTAACTTTTGATGAACAGACCTTTCATAGGTGCTTTGACGCTGGAAGATAAGACTGAATGTGAAAAGTGAGGTCCACAAATAACACAAACATTTCATTTAAATGAAGCTTCACCTTTCTTCTACCCAGAGTTTAAGTCACAGCCTGCTAGTGGAAATAATAATAGCAGGCTGGCTTGCATTTTGATCCATTGCCCCTTCCCCTGTTCATAGCAAGCGACACAGGCTATTTGCTCAAAGTAGGGGTGAGGGGAAAGGTTGTGGAGAAGTGTCCAGTGCCTTTAAGGACAGACCTTTGGAAATGCTCATGGGCACGGACAGCTAAATAGTGAGCTGGTAGGACGGCTTCCTTAGACACTTTGCAGTGTGAAGGTGTTTCTTTTCCAGGTGGATCATTTGCTGGGCCTGGAATGCCTGGAAGACAAACACTGCTTATTGTACATCTAAGGGAATCTATTTCTCTTCCCATAAACCTTTCCTTGGCCTGTTCCAGGCCTCTCTTGGAGCTATAAATCAAAGGATAGGAAGGAATAGGACTGGCAGGGAATCAGATGTGGAAAATGCCAGTTCAGAGAGAAGAGCCATGCAAGAGGGAGGAAACGGGGAAGCAAAGATGCAGAACTAGGCCTGGTTCTCCTCCTTCGAGGCCCAGTTCCGCTGGTGTGCTGCACATCTAGACCCCACTCCTTCCCCTCTCTTGCTTCTGTCTGGAAAGAGGGAGCTGGAAAAATATGTCTTCTGGCAAATGCCCTGGGTGCTTAAAACCAGGCAGTTCCAGAATGCTGGAAGTGAAGGCAACGTTGGAAGTCACCAGTCAACTTCCTTATTATGTAGATAAGGAATCAAGGCCCAGAAAGGTGGAGGGACGAGTGGAAATCTCTAAGCATGACCCAGAGCAAACAAATGTTTTGGTTTTTTTCCCCCTCTCACTTGTGTTTATTATTTTATTGTTGGTCTCCCCTCACTGGAATGTAAGCTACACGAGGGAAGAATTTTATTTTTGTAATTGAGCTATAATTGACAAAAAATGTCTTTGATTGATTTTCTGATGTTAAGTAGGAGGGAATAATTATTTAAAACATTCAGAACATTTAAAAAGCTGTCTCTTGGCATTTACTGAGTATGTGGGGTGTGTTCCGTACTGAACCTGATGCGGTGGGGAAGAAAAGCATGGGCTGAACACAGATACATTTGGTGCATATAAAGCAGACATTCAGTGGCCTGGTAAGCAAGCGAGGGCGCCGGTGACCACGCCACGAAGGTGCGAGTTCACCACTCAGAGGAAGGAAGGGAGCTTTCCCCTCCAGCCTTCTAGGTCTAACAGTTTGGATGGAGTTCACACAGGGATCAAGTCAAGCCTTTTTCCTGATGAAAGCTTGACCTACCACACAGCGATGGAAAGGGAGATCCTTTGACTTTTTTGGTTTGTGGAGGTGGAAGAATTTCCTCCCTTCAGCCCTTCTGGACAGCATTGCTCAGCAGGATTTGGAACCTGGAGGTGCCTGCTAATGGTTACTTGAATCATCAGGAGGGACTCTTCTTATTGTTCTCTTTTCCTTCTTTTATGTTTTTACTGGTTCGAGCACATTCAGTCTTGCTCTCTCACCAGCCAGAAATTCCTGTTCTTTTGACTCATTCATTTCCTTTACCAGGAAATGTAAAAATGAACCGCTAGATTATCAGGTCTAATCCTTATATGATTTTCTGTTTCCTTTTCATCCAATCTTTAAGTTAATATCAATTATGTTTTAGATTTACAGTGCTTGTTTTAAACCTATTTCCAATAGAAGATGATATTTCACCTGTGAATTAGTAAGACCTTTTATTCCATATAGTAACTTTAATCTTATAGCATTATTATCCTTTTCTGGATCAGGACTTAGTATTTTATAGTTACCTAGAAATCTAGAATTTCTTTATAAACATATTTAATTACCTAAACTAAGATAAACATTTCTTTTTTTTTTTTCAGTTAAAAAGTGTTTGGGGAGCATTATATTTCATTTGGTAACATTAAGTTTGGTATTACTGTAGAAAATCTCTAATGCCAAAATTTTGAGCTTCAGTTTTCCTGATGAGAGTAACATATATTCTATATTCAACCTGTCCTTTGAGATTTGGCTCAAATGTTTTGTTCCATGTTTAATGAGAGACAGTCCTTCCGAATGTCTTAGGGAATGAGGGGGACAGGGCACCTCCATTTCTCCTGGCCTCTTCTGGCCTGGGTGCCTGCTCCTGCTGATTAGCTCAGTTCCTGGCTTACCCACCTCTGTGTGCCATCCCTTCTACACATGCTGTCCCCGCACAGGATGCTGCCCAGGTCCTTCTCCACGTTCCAAGGCTGAAGTTTAGGGAAATAGAGTTGTTTCATTAAAAGAAGTTTGAATTATAGCATCATAAAAATTAAAAATGTATTATTGGTATTATTGTAATTTTCAAATATCTCTGGCCCTTGGGAGCTTCATACTCTACTTTTTGCAGCAAACTGCCTGATTCGTAATCTTTATCTCCATCTTCCCTCCGATCTCAACTCCATCCCTTCAAGTCTTCTTGTTTTCTGACACTGAGAGTTTAATGATCATGTTAAGCACCAGGGCAGGTCTTCAGAATCTCAATGTATACCTGACTTTTTATCTGGGTATATTCCCAGCCAAGATATATACTTTTTTTCCTGTGACAAAATCTGGCATCTGTTGTTGATCTCCATTGCAGCACATCCCTCATCCCTCATCCATCTTTTCAAATAGATATATTTAAATCAGAGGATGCCATACCCTCTTGGGACAAAACCTTTTGGTATTCTCCTTATTTTAAATGTCTTGCCTTATTTCATTAAAAATATTTTTAATATTATACTTTATCCTACATTTAAAAATCCCATAAAAGTTATGAAAGCTATATATAATGTCAAACTTAATACAAGTGAAAGTGAAAATACCAGGTCAGCTTTTACAGAAATTGTTTAACATGCATTATTGCAAGAAGTTTTACCTGATTGTTGCATTAAACTTTGTTTTTTTTCCCCCACTAGTGATTCAAAGTTATACATTCCATTTCTATTTTTATGGTTAAGGTCACTTAATATGCATATAGTTCTCTACCAACATCAAGAATGAAAAAGTATGGATCCTTCTCTTGGCTAAATGAGAAATTTAACACACCTTTCCAATATCCAGAAATTGTTGAAATGATCTGAAATTTTAGTTCAGATCATTATTATTTTATGTTACACACTTTCAATTTCAAGCGCTCTCCTCATCTTTTCAAACAAGTGTGCCAAGTTTCACCATTTCATTAATAACAATTGTTTAGCCTTAGCTGTAAAATTTACCAACTCCATTGGTAACTACTCTTTCTTGTATGGGCTCTTTTCCTTTTCTTGAATTCTTTATTTAAGAAAGAAAACCCCCTCCATTTTATGTCAGTCTTGGGAACCTAAAGCACACCAGGGCAGGCAGCTTCCCCTTCCTTGGCCAACCCTGCTGTCAAAAATTAAAAACCATGAATGATACCAAATCTTCCCTACTCCTCATGAACTTTGACACTGGGTCTGAAGCTTAAACAGGTCCTGAATTCGTTCCATGAATTTTTGTGGCCTGTCCTTGTATGCAGCCTGTTCTGATCCGGAGAGCCTGGGTGGATTGCTGACCTGGCGGGCTTCTCCTCCATGCGCTGTTTGGTGTGCCAACACTCCTATCATCTGTGCTGTTTCTTTTCTTATTCTCACCCGAGATTATGTTTATTGACTTGAGAGACAGAGAGATAAACATCGATGGGTTGCCTCCTGTACATGCCCTGACCAGGAATCAAACCTGCAACCTTTTGGTGTAGGGGACGACTTTCTAGCAAACTGAGCCACCCACCCAGGACAACTGTGCTGTATCTTGATGAAACTCTCGAGTTCTATAGTTATCTATTATTTCAGGAGAAATAGAAAGTAACATTCATGTGTTTAGGACATCCAGTAGTTAGTAGCTCTGGGTTTGTACCTTGAACAGGTATTTGTACTCACCTTTCTGTTTTCCTCTTCACCACCTCCCATATCTGCTTGATTTTGTTTTTCATATAGGTTAAAACACACACAGGCACACACTCACATGTGTGTGCACACACACTTCCACGCTCAACCCAAGGGGAAGGGACATGGTGGGGTAAATAAAATAATATAAAGACTAGTCTCCAAAAATCTGTATCAGGGCAGTCAAAATAACCACTTAGCAAGTATAACATTTCTTATTTCCTGTGTTAAATCAGTCATGGTCTCTGTCCTGTAGGAGCGCACAGTGTCATTGAGGAGATCTGATGAGTGCATAGGAAACATTACATGGTGGGAAGAAGAGATATGCAAAAGCTGAGTTCAAGTCCCCATTTCATCACTAGTAGTTGTGTGAACATGAGTAAGTCTCTTAAATTCTCAGAGTCGTATTTCTGATTTCTTCTGACAAAAACACATTTCCCCTTAAGAGTCACATAGTTTGGCAGAAAGAAAAGCAGAAAAGGATAAGAAACAATGAAGTCTGTCTGTTTTCAAGGGCTATAACCCACGAGGGAGGCAAGACAAACACACCAGGTAGTGTGACAACATTGGTGTCCTGTGTGACAAACAACCCTCCTTGGTGCTCCTTTGAGATCAGAGAAAGACACAGATAGTGGGAGAGGAAAGAGATGTTATTTAACATCAAATTAGTCATTGTGATCTCTGGTCTCAGTTTTAATATAGCAGGTGGGTCACAAAATTGGCAAGAGAAAGCAAAGTTCTGGAACAGGTGGAATGGCCATCTGGGCAGCTGGCCAGTGTCTAGTAGCCACACTCATCCTCGAAGAAAACATTCTACTATCAGATAGGATATGTTCCCAACTTGTACAGTGTTTTCCATATGTCTCAAAATACTGACAGCCTTAAGAGATGATGTAAAAGAGTACACAAAAAGTGAGGAAGAGAGATTACCCAGGACAAACAAGAAGAATGGAGGCCAGCTGTTCTCCATTCTTTCCGGGACAAAGAGTTCTGTCCTCTGATCTGTCCCAGCACGTTATCTTATTGCACTTAGCACTTTCTACCTTGGATTGTGATTATTTATGTACAAGGCTTATCTTCCTTACTGAACTGCTAGTATGTGGAGCCCGGGGCTTGCCTCCATCTCCCAATCCCCTCATTGTGGGCCTTGCATTTACTAGGAACTCAGTGACTGTGTGTTAAAGGCATAAAGAAACTACCAGTAGCTGTGGTGGGGGTATAAATAACATCAAGTGAAAAAAAAATTTCTTGAGGATTGTCAAAGTCAAGGAATAATTTACCGAGGGAATGTTATCTCCTCTAGAAGTCTTTACAAATATAACATATTCTCATCCACTTGAAATGATTTAAATATGATATTGTGTGTGGCCAGAGGAAGAGAGCAGCTGAGCTCTCTGGATTCCTTCCAGAACTTGGAGCTCTGGTTCTGTGATGGGAAACACCAGCTTCAACTTCTCACTCCTTCATTCTCTCTCTTCTCCCACCTCTTGGTCAACCATGTTTTAATCCACCTGAGAGTGATAAATTAATGGTAGGATTTATACATCGGGGTTCCTTAATAAAAGTCTCCTCTTACCTAAAAGAGATATCTGGACTTGGGATTATTCCCCCGAACAAGGTCCAGTCCTTATCTGAGGTCTTGGCAGGTCTCTCGTTCTGTTGCTCTGATGACTGTGCACTTAGGAGGAAATCGGATGGCAGGGCAGTCCCCTCATCTGCTCTGGAAAAAATTGAGGCCATTAATGACGTGAATGTCTTCGGATACATGGTTTTCTGGAAACCTTCCAATTGGAAACTCTAACCTTGCTCCAATCCTGTGGCATTACACGGAAATAAAGGGATTTCTGACAAGAAATCTTCATTCTTCCACTTGACAGTGCAATCACTTTTCTGTTTGAAAGGAACTTTGCCTCCTAAGTCTAATTTTTAGACAGCTTTGGAATGAGTTGTTCACGGACAATCGAAGGTACACCTTTTTATTTTTGATTTCTAGTTTCATTTAGGCTTCAGAGATTCCTTGTTTGCTTATATTTTTAGAATTTCCTTTTGAAAATAATGATAGTAAAGGGTGGAGAACTGTTGGTGGTTTGATGAGACTGGGTTCTTTGGGAAAGAAAAGAGAATTGTGGTTCAACATTGAATTAAATTGTCTTGAGCCTTCACTCTAGGTTATTGGAAGCTGGAGATGGCATCTACATATCACTGCTTACCTTTTAACTCCAGGTCTCCACCAGGGAAAAGACATCGCTGCCTTTGGAGGTAGGCCTCCAGATTGCAATAAGCTGCTAAAAGACAGTCATGGAAGGACGGGTGACTCAACGACACATATTCTGGGAGTTTTAATTGTATAAAATGCTCTTCTCCCATATGGTATCACTAGCCCCATGTGGCTATTGAGCACTTAAAATGGGGTTAATCTAAACTGAGATGTTCTGTGAGTGTAAAATACACGCCAAAATTTCAAAGGCTGAGTATAAGTAAAGAATGCAAAATAGCTATGTTTCACCAAATACATGTCAAAGTGATAATATTTTGGATATATTGAGTTACATAAAATATACTATTAAACTTTACCGGTTTCTTTTTACTTTTTAAAATATGGCTACTGGAACATTTAAAAATACATATGTGGATCAAATTACATTTCTATTGGATGGTGCTGCTCTAGACATAGCACTGGAAAGGAATGGGAGTAATTCTCCTCGCTAGCTTTTCTCCCTCACTTTATTTCTTGTAAGTACTAAAATTGTCAGTTTTGGCAAAGATTCTTTGAAAGGTGCACATACCCTTCTCCATGTGATTCTTGTGTAATCAATTAGATTATAAATATCTAGAGTGGCTTCAAGTCACAGAGTCAACAAAACTCTAACAAGTGATAACTTGTGTTAGGTATGGGTTTTGGGATTGCAACATATATAAGATCTGGCCACTGCCCTAGGAACCAGTTGTCTAGAGATAAGACAGGTAAGTACACAGCTGCTAGAATCAAATTGGAGAAGTGTTGTGGAGGAATCTGGCATAGAGGTTTGCTGCATTTTCATCATGAGAATAGGGATTCAGAAGGATGGGGTGTTCTTCTGGATCACCTATTTTTATAAGCTCTCTAGCTCTACTCAATCATCTCTATCTCTATCTCTATCTCTGTCTATCTTTATCATCTCTATCTCTATCTCTATCTCTATCTCTATCTCTATCTCTATCTCTATCTCTATCTCTATCTCTATCTCTATCTCTATATCTATCTATCTCTATCTCTATCTCTATATCTATCTATCTCTATCTCTATCTCTATATCTATCTATCTCTATCTCTATCTCTATATCTATCTATCTCTATCTCTATCTCTATCATCTTTACCTAACTATATATCTATATCCTGTCTATGTTTATGTCTATATCTATATCTATCTATATCTCATCTATATCTATCTATATCTATATCTATATCTATATCTATATCTATATCTATATCTATATCTATATCTATATCTATATCTATATCTATATCTATATCATCTATATCTATATCTATCATCTATATCTATATCTATATCTATATCTATATCTATATCTATATCTATATCTATATCTATATCATCTATATCTATATCTATATCATCTATATCTATATCTATATCTATCTATATCTATATCTATATCTCTATATCTAGCTATCTCTATCTCTATCTCTATCTCTATCTCTATCTCTATCTCTATCTCCACCTCCATCTCCATCTCCATCTCCATCTCCATCTCCATCTATCTATATCTATATCATCTATATCTATATATCTATATCTATATATCATCTATATCTATATCATCTGTATCTAGATCATCTATATCTATCTATATCATCTATATCTATATATCTATATCTATATCTATGTGTGTGTGTGTGTGTGTATATATATATATATATATATGTAATATTTTAATATATGAGTTGTTTTTAATCACACAGGTAAAAGATAGCCATTGTAAAAAAGAAAAGAAAAAGGAAATACAGATAAAGCAGAAAACAAACTTCCTGGTTGCCACTGTTAGTATTTGGATATAATCCTTCCCAGTCATAAGTCTAAGTATCAGAACTCAAACTCAGATAAGGCAAAGCAGAAAAGGGAATTTGTGGTTTCTCAGTGGCTGGATCCAGAGATTCAAGCAATTTGGCTGGATCTAGAGATTCAAGCAATTATCAGCTGTGTATCTGTCCCTCTCTTTCCATCTTTCATTTGTGCTTTTATCTGTCTTGGCTTTATTCCCAGGCACACTTTTTGCTTATTCTGGAAAGATGGAACCTGGCAGTTCGGGCTTATATGATCCATTGTGTCTGAAATTTTAGTGGGGAGGGGGGAGGGGAGAGAGAGAGAAAGAGAGAGATGAGAGATAGGTAATAAACCATTGGATCAATCTCTGTGTTCAAAAAAGATTAATCCAATTGGTATACCCAACAAAACCCTGTATTGAGAATAGGCAGAGAATGTTACCTCACAGACAGAGAGGGAAAATGAAAGGATACATCTGTCTGCTACTGCCCACCTACTTACCAATCTACTTATTTTTTTGGCATAATAAAGTATTTGGGGGATGATGGAGATAAAAAAGTGCTTTGTATTTCTTTACTTAATAATGCAGGCCCATTTTACTGAAAGGGGTAAGGCTAAGGCCAGGTTAATAGGAGAGATATTTTTACCTCAATGTGACATTAGACTGTGCTTTTTCCAAGAAAAATATTATTGTTCTCCTTGGTGAGGTGTGCTTACCTCTTCTTAGCTGACATTTCTAGTGAAGGAATCAGTTGCAGCTGTCTCTGGTGGCAAGACTGAACTGGACTTAGCGCCTCCATGTTCACTCTTGTTCATGATAAGAGGGTTCACTCCCACCCCCAAACCTCATCTACTGAAGAGACATGCCTGACATTTTAGCCAGAGCTGGAGGTGCTGATTTGGCTGGATGCAGGAAAGACTTAGAAGCGGAATCTCCTCTTTGTGTTGGAGAAAGGGAGTATTGCGTTTCTTAAGGGAGGGATTAGGATGAAGGAATAGGATTGATAGATTGAAGGAAAAAGCCACAATTGAGTGGGGGGATCTGAAGAGGCCGTCCAGAAATAAGAGCATTTTCAGGGGACACTCTTGTTGCAAACACTTAAGTGAATTAGGGATTTCCGTTGTTCTACAAGGGAACAATGACATTAGATAGCATTCTCGTTTTGTTCCTCATACTACAATTTCAAGATGGACCTGACCCTGCAGTAGCTACATTCTTACCTGGCAAGGCAGGGCCTGGAAAATCTGCCTTCATTCGATTGGAAGGTGGGAGCTGATGGAGAATGTGTGTCAGTCCTGAGAGGAAGAAAGTCTAGAGACCCATGTGGCAGCAATGGGGAAGAAGGTTCCCTAGGCATGAGGATGACTTCGTGGATATGCACCCACTTTCTGTTGAAGGAATTAGTGAGGCATGCCTTTGGGCCATAAAAGGAGAGATTCTGACATTTACACATATAAATATATGTCACCTGGAAATGTCAGCATCTCCCCTGTAGATACTTGTTCAGCACAGAGTGCATCTATAGTCACTTGGGTTTCTTTCATGATTTTATAATAATTGGCCAGTTTCTAACAGAGAGGAACTAGGGTGGCAGATACTGAAAGCTGAGTGCCCTGAATGGCAATAGTTCTCAGACCCTGTGCAGGGTGCTTCACCTGCTGTCCCTGTGGCACCCAAGATACTTCTTTGGTTTACTCTCAGATTCTTCTGGCTCCTGATAAAGTAAAGACTTGTTTAGGCTGCACAAAGGTCAAAAGGACACAAATAAATAACGGGTAAACGTACTGAATAAAGAGCAACCTTTGCCTCTAAAATTGATATTCCACCTGCTAATCTGATCATGTTAACATGGTTCTTAGAATAACATAGGACATGATAAAACTTGATTTACAGAACAATGTACTTTGTAAAATAAATAATTGCAAAACACTTTGAATGTATAAAATATTATATGGATGCTTAATGATCATGGTGATTATTTTACGACTTAATTGTGGGAAAATGAAAGGAATGGAGTGATTCGACGAATCCAAAGATTTATCAAACTGTGTGTTATAAAGGAGATAAAAAGGAAAGTTTGTAGCTGAATGTCATATTCTGTGAATGTTAAACCCATAATCAGACTTCTCAGCATTTTTAAAACAGGAAAGAGGGTTCTTAGAGTTACAAAATGATTTTGGTTATGCAGATAATTAAGTTATAGTGAATTACATTTTACATTCTGTAAGAATAACCTTTTAAAGAAACAACAAATGTTATGGGGCTGGCTTGGCACTGGAGATGGTAGAGCTGATGAAATAGTACACACACGGAGAAGAGTTGTGCATTTGAGGGGTGACTCTGCCCAAATGAGTAAAATCTCAGAGCCTGTCTGCAAACTCAGCTTTGAAAATAGCTGAAATTGGATGGATCTTTTTTTTAAAAAAACAACAAACTATATATTGCAATAATAAGATGATATAGACTTGGGCTGTGAAGTGGATTTACTAAAGGAAATAGTGCATGGTGTACATTTTGTCACCAAAACACTGGATTACAAAACACTGGACACTTGTTCCATCCATAGAATTTCCCTGCTGCTCCTGGGAGCTGCATGGAGTAAGTTGAATGCAAATAGATATTCAAATTTTATTATATTTGGCTACCAAGTCTATTAAAAATATTACTTACCATTCCTGTTCACTAGAGGTGGTTTTGGCCTTGGGATTTTTATACCTTTGGTCCTTGGCTACAACAGTTTATACATAATAAACAGAGATTAAAGTTACTCCTATCATGAGATGAATAATATTTAACATAGCTGCTCAACGTATCTCACTAATAACCTTTGACCAAATCATCGGAATAATTTGATTTTTAAAATCAGATTTCATCCCGCTTTGACGTGAATTGATTCATGACCTCCAACTAAAGGTTTGAAACGGGCACTAGGCATACACGGCTTTCCCAACCTGTAAGGAAGGTCAATGTCCAAATAGCCTCTTGTATTTGCAGTTCAGATTAACTCTCTCACAATCATTTTGCAACCCATCTGCATAAGGTTTACACCTTTGAGGTATAATCCCAAGTAATTTATCACTTTTTCTGTACACTACAATTAAATGGCTTAATTCTCAGGGGATTAGTTGAGAAAACATTTGCTGTTTCGGCCAAGCCTCTATACTCTATATTTCTCCAAGTTGTTAAAGTGTCAAATTGAAAGAGAGTCAAGTCAAGCAACAATAAAGTTCAAAGAGAGTAAACTATAGTCTCTCCAGTTATTGCAATTTTTATCAGTTTCATTGATTTGGGATAATAAATGCACACTGCTGTAAGTTTCAGAAACTCAGGAAGATTTTAAGAGAATCAATTTTAGGAATAAATATATCATTAAAAAGAGGATTTTTGCCAGCAAGGTCAAGAGCTGGCTTTCCCGGAGGAGAAAAAAAAAAAAAAAGGCTGGGCTTGTGTTTTCTCACAGATGTTTGTTTGGTGATTTCCAAACATTTAAAAACTGTATCTGTTAAAAGTATGTTTGAAAACCTAATATGCGTAGCTGAGTAGCACAATTAACAAATTAAAGAACTCACTTTCTGTGTAGTCTTGATTGTAATTGTTAATTGTTGTTGGTTAATCTAAGAAAAGCCTTGGGCCTTTATTGAAAGTGTTAGTATTTAAATCATTGGCCGCTTGAATTTCCTCAGCCGACGCTCAAGACTTGTGAAACCTCAATATACTTGTAAACTCCAGACATCTCTTAATGCCCATCAATAGCCTGTAATCAAGGCCTGGATCTATTAGCAAAACAAATAAGCAGCCTTTGGAGTTAAAAGGTAAATATAAGAATTCATGAATATACTAATTGCTCCTTCATGTTACAGTTGTTAGCTCAAATTTGGCCCCCAGCAAATTTTCTCTTTCCCAGCAAGAGCAACCGTGTGTGAAGTGTGCACGTGCGTATGCTCATGTGTAGTTACTACCTTTCAAGCCGTTCTGAAAACAAATTACGTGTTAACAGTTTGCTTTACCTGCCATATTTACATAGACTCAACCCCTTTCCCACCGGTACCTGAAAAGTCTTCTTCCTTCTTCCTTCTTAGTCATTTCCTCCCCTTCTCTCTGACTCGACCTTGAGCACTCAGGCGTTTCCCCACATGGCCCGCCTGCCCACATGGGAGCTGGTCTCCTCCTAGCATGTCCCTGCACATCCCAACCAGGGCTGAGTTTGGCAACAGACAGCTGTTTGCTCACTGAGCAGTGGGGGGTCATTACCAGCAGGGACAAAACTGCTTTAGGGATGTCCTGTTGGTGACCCAGAAACAATTGGCCCTGCCAGCCAGCCAGCCAGCAGGAGGCCCTGTGTTTCCTTTTTCTTTGACTAGATACTTGAGCCAGCACTACCTGTAAAAAGCTAAATTGCAAAATGCAGCAGGCTCTTCAAAGGGTAACCATGAAGTTGCAGGACGCCATGGATAACAAGGTCGACTGTTTAAAAGAATATATGCATCGATGATTTTCCATGTCTGCAGAATGCCTGAAGTAGATACACCAGACTGTTGCTAGAGCTCTGGGACAGGCACTGTGTTAGGGGCTTAAGGTAAAAATCAATCTTCTGTCATTCCAGGACTTGACAGACTAGAAGGGAGGGCGATTGCAAGGCCCTGTGGTGAGGCCAAAATAGAGAGCTGTGCAGACTGCCAAGGAAGCGCCCCATCTCCTACTCTAGAGCTCTTTCTCTTTGTTCATGGGTGTGTGGTGTGTTCACAGTAGCACTTTCTGAAAGGTCAGTGGACTGGGATTGCAGAATGGACTAGACATGAAGGAATGGAGTCTGGGGTCAGGAAGGCCAGCAGAGGCTGCTTGTAAGAGTCAGAGAGTTGATGAGGGCTTGGTCTGGGTGAGCTTGGTGAAAAAGAAAAGGTTAGATACATATATTTACACACACACACACACACACACACACACACACACACACACAGAGGATTTTCTCACAAACATGAATTGTTTGAAATATAAACTATAAAGCCCAGAGCAATTTTGTGGTGTCTAAAGGTTAAGCAATTTTGTATCATTTTTTAAGAAAAGGCAAATTGAAAATAAAAAATTATTTACAAAGATGAGTGTTTATTGTGAATGAGAAAAATGATTTAAATTTGACAAACATCACGAAATTTAGAAATAGGACATTACTTTTATCCACCAACTGCCCGACATGCTTCTGTAATGCTTTTTCTACATTTTTTTGCTTCATAATTTGTAACATAAAACAATATTTTTGTAATATTATCTGTAGAGAGGCTAGCAAGATAAATTAGCCTTTCCTCTAGCATGGTTGATCGAAATGCGTTTTGTTGCTTTTATTGATGGGATGCATAAAACCTGTAACCTTACTGCTACAGAGCTATAGCCTACAAACACAGGAATTCTAAATCCTTTTGTTCAATTCCCAATAACAAAGGAAAAATGTATGGCAAGTGCCTAATAGTACTTGCTCTTTTTTGAGCATATTCTGGCAGGAGATGTCTCTTTTGGACTCAGTGTGGTTAAGAATCAAACCCTTCATTTACAATTTTAGGTGTCTGGTGACTAGAGGAATTTCACAGACCAGCTTTGGCTTCTTCTAAACTTTGTTCTTTCTCTACTACCCACAGACTTAGAGCACCTTCGGACACATTCCTACTTTTGTAGAGTGAAACAACCTTTTTCATTGTTTTGCCCCTTTGTGTTACAACACAGGATAAGTGCAGTGCATTTTAGGAGTATTATTTTTGCCCAAGGAGGGAAGTGACTGCAAACCAAATAAATATATGCACCAGATCCAAGCTAAATAGTATGTCCTCTAGTCAATCTCCCCTTAGCTCAGAGTTTGTAGACCACGGCACTACTGACTTTTTGGACAAGGTAATTCTTTGAGATGGGGGCCTATCCTGTGCATTGTAGGATGTTTAGCCACACGCCTGTCCTAGATGCCAATAATGTGCACCCAGTGGTAACAACCAAAAAGGTCTCCAGAAGTTTTCAAATGTCCTCTGGAGAACAAAATCATGCCCACCAGCCTTGCCATTGAGAACCACTGCCTTGGAGAGATCCCCCGAAATGCCTGTGGCCGTTCTAACACTAACAAGAGAGGACTCAGTCAAAGCAGAAGGTTCAGTGGGAATGTGACAACAGTCTTTCCCAATTGCAGTTAAAATATTTTACTTGAAGATTTCACAAAACATGTAAACACATTGCTGGGTACTTTCCAGGGCCTTGGGAGGGAACTATAAAAGTGAAGGGTAAGTATGCCTGTGGGGAAAAAAGTATCAACCCAATGACAATGGTGAGAAGTTTGCAGTTAGTACCATAATAAAAAACTAGGTGATTCTTGCCTTGAAAGAGAAAAATTTTCATGCAAATCCATTATTTTGTTGAATGGGTCATAGATTCGACCTAATCTCTCATGGATCCATCCACTGCAAAAAATACTGACATGGCCCAGAAATTGACATTAGCTTCTTGGCCCAACAAGGGAGCATAAAGTCCCAAAACTTCTTGGGATTGGTTGTCAGTGCAAACTATTAGGATTAAAAGTAGTAAGACATTTTACATACCAGCTATATAACTTGTGAATTCAGGAGGCACTGAATGGGTCCCAAGTAAGTCTAGATAAGTACTTTCTTCCCTAAATTTAGCCTTCATGTGAGACAATTTTCCTTTTCTCCTTGAGATGGAGACCATCTTTGCTCAAGAGGCCTTCATCCTCAAAGCTCATACCATCACTAAGGAATTTCAAGTGTTCTGCTGGATACTACTTGAAGAGACATATGTTCATTTCCCCAATGCACCTGTCCCTATGGTGGCCATCCTCCCCACTCCTCTCAGTCAAGAGCACTACCTAAGCAATAGCCCTCTTTCTTCTTCAGAATAGCAAAAATAGCTTGTATGTACTAAGGGCTTATCAAGAGCCCAGGCTGTCTTAAGCATTTTTATGTGTATTATCTTATTTCATCCATACAGCAGCCCTGTGAGGCAGGCAGAAGACAAAATTGAGTCCTAAAGAAATGAAGACACTTGCCCAAGGCTACCCAGTCAGGAAATAGTAGAGCCAAGATTCAGTCCCAGGCAATCTAACTCCAGGGTCTGAATGCTTAACTTTCATTATGGAATGCTGTGACTTGTAATGATTTCTAGGTGACTTAGGTCCATATGGATGCAAAGCAGGTTATGGTGGTTGGACTAGAAAGGCCCTGGTAAATTCTTTATTACCATTACAACAGACAGCAGCACCTCACTGGGATGTCATTAATACAAATTATTCAATCAATGGCAGTTCCATGATGAGCAATGATAGAAAAGAATGTACATAGAATTTCAAAATGGGGATGAATTGATTTGGTTACCTATATGACATACATATACTTCTATGTGACATAGATACATGTATTTCCAAATAACATATAGACAGACATATATATGTATTAAGGAGTATCAAAGATTTTTGATTGCAGAATAACTTGACTAGGTGTAAATAGCATTCTTGGAAGGTGACCTCTTCCTGATAAAACACTTAAAGGATGCTCTCAGTTTTGCACACTAGGAATTCTTTGGAGATTTGTGTATGTGTGTGAATGTATGCACACTTCCATAAGGCTAATTCTTTTTCTTGCTACTGTGGTACCATCCTCACAAACCTATGATTCACAACAGGAATGTAGCTTGGAACTTCTGCTATGTAAGCAGCTGCAGATACTTCAAATACCATTGTACATGTGATCCAGGACTTGCTATAAATTTGCCCCTAAAAATAAAGTAACAAGTGACTGAGCAGCAATAGGAATTAATCACTGCAGTGCGTGAATGGAATGTGCTAGGCTCTACCGCAAAATCCTTTTATAAAAAGATTGATATAATTAAAACAACAACAACCAAAACCCCAAACACCCAAAGATGCTATTTTTGAGCAAATGCACTGCAAAATTTTGGGAAAAGCATTTTTTTTTAAAAAGGAAAGACATGGTAAAAACAAGTGTTTCCACACCTTCTGTATTATTGGAAATAGGATGGTATTATTACATCACTGAAGAATTTATCATACAGAGGAATTTAAATTGGATTAAATCTTGGTACACTGGGATTTTTTGAAGTCCGAGGGGATAATCAAGCCTCTCAATTAAGCTGTTTGCCATGATGAGAAATGACTTCACAGTTAAAATTTCTACCACAATTTGTAGCAAAAATTACCTTGGTGATTCAGAAATGTGAATAACCATTTGAAAAACCCAGACAACTCAAGCTTTCAAAATTAGATGTGACCAGCTGAATCCTTTACAAAGCAATAAACCAACCAAAGTAAAAAAAAGAATATGACTTCTTGAAATATACTTTTCCCCTCTGATTTTAGCAGATTCAGTATCCAAGTCCAACAGCCCCTGTCCCTCTGACCCCTAATACTTACTCAAAACTTAGAAGGAAAAAAAAGAAAGAAAGAAAGAAAGAAAGAAAGAAAGAAAGAAAGAAAGAAAGAAAGAAAGAAAGAAAGAAAGAAAGAAAGGAAGGAAGGAAGGAAGGAAGGAAGGAAGGAAGGAAGGAAGGAAGGAAGGAAGGAAGGAAGGAAGGAAGAAGGGAGGGAGGGAGGGAGGGAGGGAGGGAGGGAGGGAGGGAGGAAGGAAGAAAGAAAGAAAGAAAGAAAGAAAGAAAGAAAGAAAGAAAGAAAGAAAGAAAGAAAGAAAGAAAGAAAGAAAGAAAGAAAGAAAACAGACAACACTAACGAGGAGAAGAAGATGAAAAAATAACACTAACCAGCACTTATAAAAAGGTCACTAAAAGGTGAGAAAGATGAAGGGATTAAGCAAAGAAAAAAGGACAATAGTATGGACACAGACAACAGAATGGCGATTGCCAGAGGGAAGGGGGTGGCGTGGGGAGAGGAAGAAGAAGGTAAAGGGGGATAAATGGTGATGGAAGGAGACTTGACTTGGGGTAGTAAACATACAACACAATATACAGATGATGTGTTCTAGAATTGTATACCTGAAAGCTGTATAATTTTATTAACCAACGTCACCCTAATAAATTAAAAAAAAAAATTAAAGTGAAAGGTGGAATCTGGGGCCGGTAGAATTTTCCCGAATTGGATGGGGTAGCAACAGGGTTTTTAGGAGGCGTCTGCAGCCTTGTGATCTGCAATTGAGGGAGAGAATATAGGTCATGGTAACCAGGCAGCCAACTGAGTGCCCTACCATTGTACATTTTAATTCCTCCAAAGGGGGTGGGGGCGAGGGAGGGAAAATTAAAATAAAATAATAAAATAAAATAAAATAAAACAAAATAAAAAGACTACTAAACAGTCCAGCAAGGCCTCTCTGATTTTGAGTACACCATAGGTAACAAAGTGTTTGGGCCTTATGAAAGAGAATTTGATTGAAGATCAATTTTTGGACATGAGGAAAGTGAAAGAGATTTTTTTAAACCCACTTGAATTACCAAAGATGAAAGGTTAAAAGCTTTAAAGACCAAAAACTACATTAGCAACTGAACAGTAAATACCATCAACAGAGACATAGAAGAATTAGCAAAACAAATATTAAATGAAGACGGGGAGGGGGAGGAAAGAATTCATTTCAGAAGCCAAAAAAATTTCCTTTTCTTTGTATACCAAAATTGATTTTGCAGTTTTAGACGGAAGTACTAATGGGTAATTTCTATTCAGTGCTTTCTAAACAAGTGCACAAAATCACTCTCAGGTCCAAAGGAACAGGGATCAAAACAGGTAGGTTTCCTTGGACAGTTTTGCTTCTGCTCCACACTGTTAGGAGCTGTCGTGTTCCTACAGCGAAAGATGACGTTTTGTGACCTGCAGCTCTCATACTCTTACATGAATTAGGTTTAAAACCTATAAACTTGGTTTCTGTGTCACTCTTTGGTTTCTAGAATAGCTGTGTTGCAGGGGGAAAACTACTAAGGTGTTGAGAAGCACAGATGGTTATATCTTATTAATTTAACATTAAGAGCTTTCCAGATCTCTGACAAATATTACTTTTGCATCAATATTTCTTCATAGTTTCTTTTCTTGTAGTATCTGCCTGGAGCAGTCAAATGATTTTTAATATAAAGGAACATATACTTCAGCACATGAAGGTATCATATTATATATCAGTAGTAAATAAAATTTATAATGATGACCCTGAATTATCAAAAAGAGGATATACTATGTTTATTTGTCTCTTTAAGATGGCAAGAAAATGCATTATTGTTTCTAACAATAATGGTTAATTTTTTCAAGGTTCAGAAGAAAATTACCTCAACATTAATAAAGGCCACACACGATGTTAATGGATACCTACTCTTGACACTTCTATTCAACATTGTACTGGCAGTACTAGCCAGACCAGTTAGGCAAGAAAAAGAAATAAAAGGCATCCAAATTAGAAAGGAAGAAGTACAATTATCTCTGTTCACAGATGACATTGTATTACATGTATAAAACCCCCCAAATTCCACAAAGAAACTGTTAGAACTAATAAATGAATTCAGCAAAATTGCAGGGTCTAAAGTTAACACTAAAAAATCAGTTGTGTGTGTTTTTACACAATAAACTATCCAAAAAGAAAATTAAGAAAACAACCTAATTTGTGATAGCATCAAAAATAATAGAGTACTTAGGAATAAACTAAACCAAGGAGGCAAAGGCTTGTTGACTAAAAACTAGAAAACATTGTTGAAAGAAATTAAGATACAAATAAATGGAAAAACCTCCTGTGTTTATGGATTGGAAGAATTAATAATGTTGAAATCTTCATCCTACTCAAAGTAATCTACAGAGTCAATGCAATCTTTACCAAAATCCCAATGGCATTTTTTTTTTTTTTTTTTTTTTAGAAATAGAAAATATCTAAAATTTAAAATCTCCTTTAACATCTCAAAGGACTTGGAGTAGTCAAAATAATATTGAGAGGGAAGAAAAAAAAGCTGGAGGCTGCATGCCTCCTGATTTTAAAACATATTACAAAGCTACAGTAAACAAAACAGCATGGTTCTCACATAAAGATAGACATATAGACCAATGGAACAGAATAAAGTATTCAGAAATAAGGCCTAGAGTGGAGAGTCAAATGATCTTCCACAAGTGAACCAAGGCCACATGATGGTGAAAGGACAGTTTCTTCAATAAACGGTGCTGGGAAAACTGTATATCTACATGCAAAAAAAATGAAGATGGACCCTTACACCATATACAAAAAGTAACTCAAAATGAATTAAAGACCTAAACATAACACTTGAAACTATAAAATTCATAGAAGAAAACAGGGGGAAAGCTTCATGACATTGGAATGACCAATGATTTTTTGGAATATGACACCACACGCACTGGCAGAAAAGCCAAACTAAGAAGTGGGACTACATCAGACTTAAAAACTTCTGCTCAGCAAAGGAAATGATCAATAGAATGAGAAGACGCCTATGAAATATGAGAAAATATTTGCATATCATGTATCATATATCCTAAGAGGTTAATATCCAGAATATATAAAGAATTACTCTAACTCAACAATAAAAACAAATAGCCCAATTTAAAAATGGACAAAGGACTTGAATAGACATTTCTTCAAAGAAAATATACAAATAGCCAATAAGCAAAAGAAAATGTGTTCAGTATCACTAATCATCAGGGAAATCCAAGTCAGAACCACAAGGGAGAACACCTCACACAGGTTAGGATGGCCACTATCAAAAAACAAAACAAAACAAACAACAAACAAAACAACAACCCCCCCGGAAAATAGCAGTGTTGGTGAGAAAGTGGAGAAATTGGAACCGCTGTGCGTTGTTGGTGGGATTGTAAAATGGTGCAGTCGCTATGAAAAACAATATGGAGGTTACTCAAAAAAATTAAAAATAGAATTACCGCATGATCTCTAATTCCTACTCTGAGTATATATCTAAAAGGATTGTAAAGAGGGTCTTGAAGAGATATTTGCCACCCTCATATTCATTGCTGCGCTATTCAAAATAGCTAAGATGTAGAAACAACTTAAATATCTATCAAGGGATAAATAAAGAAAATGTGGTATATACATAAAATGAAATATTATTCAGCCTTGATAAAAAAGGAAATACTGGCATATGCTACAATGTGGATGGCTCTTAAGGACATGCTAAGTGAAATAAGCCATCATAAAAAGACAAATACTGTATGATTCCACTTATATGAGTTACATAAAGTAGTCACACTCACAGAGACAAAGTTGTAGTAGTCAGGGGCTGGGGGAAAGGGAAGTGGAGAGCTGTTCAGTGGGTATATAGCTTCAGTCACACGAGATGGAAAAGTTCTAGAGATCTGTTGTGCAAAACCATGTGCATATAGGGAACAATTGTGTATTGTACACTTAAAAATTGTTAAGAGGGTAAGTTTATGTTATGTGCTTTTTATACCATACTTAAAAAATCAACTGCTATATTTTTATAGTTTTTCTAGATTTTAAATTTAAATTAATTTAAATAATTTCTGTTTCTTCTTATACTGTCATTTCTTACGTCTTGATGTTATAGGTGTACCTAGTGTCTAATCCTGTCTAAAGTAATAAATTATGTTTGGGGTGAACACCTGAGTCTGATCCTGTCTTTTACAAATGCATGGGCTTTGTGTACAGCTTCTTTCTTCTCCAAAGCCTATTTCCCCACTTATCCTTCATAAATATATAGATTTTAAAAATTACAGCTAACTAGGAAAGGTAATTACACAAAAGTGTAGATAGTAGGAAGTCTCCTTTCCATTTCTATTCCCCAGCCTCCATCTTCTTCGTTAGATCAAATAATTGTCTTGACAATCTTATATAAGCTTCCAGAGATATACAATTTTTAAAAACACACCACACATAAATAGGAGAATACAATATAACTGTTCTGTACTTTGCTTCTTTCACTAAACAAAAGATATTAAAGATGTGTTTATTATCTCATAATTGAATCAATGTCATTTTTAATGTCACATAATAATAGATTTAGTGGATAAATCAATTTAATTAGTTCTCCATTGGTGGATATGGTTGCTTTCATATTTTTATCATCACAAACTCTAAGAATGCTATTAAAAAAAACCAAGAAATCCCATGTGCAACTCCAATTCATAAAGCAGGTAATGGAAGTATCATAAATCCAAGGCAGATAAATTAAAACCACTCAAACTTACCATGGGAGCTAAAACTTTCTATAATAAGATGTTTACGTGACATCATGCACCACTAAATATGATGCTGAGATGAGTACAAAGGCTGATGGGTGACGCCCATGACATCTGTCAAGAATGGTTGATCCAGGAACACGACAGCTGTGGAACCATGTTTGTACATAAATGGGCCTCTGAAAGTGTGAATTATAAAAATGAACAGTAAAATTAGTGATGCATGTACAAGTTCAAATACATGCACAAAAATGTCAGGGAAAACTTCATTTGTAAGTTTGTGCAGAATAAATTAACATGTTGGAGATAGCTAATGTGTTGAAATTTAGCATTTAGCAATTTGTACTGTGTACTGATTTTGATAATAGTTTAAAATATTTAAAGAATGTAATTTTTAAAATGAAATCTCATTTCTTACTTGTCAGATTGGCGAATATGATAAAAGTTGATAACTCAAGGTTTGGCAAGGATGTGGGAGATCAGCACTGACATGCATTGTTTATGAGAACATATACTTGCAGAGATTTTGGACAGAAAATTGGCAGCTTTAATAAAAAATATGCATATCCTTTGATCCTCAACTACATGTTTTGGGACTTTCTTCAAATATACACATGTAAAAAATGGTTTTAATTACAGCACTGTATGTACTCACAGAAATTAGAAACTCTCTAAATGCCCAAAACTATGGGATTATTTAAATAAATCACAGTGTGCATTACTTTAATATGTAGCTGATTAAAAGAATGACTATATCTCCATGAATTGACTGGAAGGAAAGGTTTCCAAGGTGTTCCATTTAGTAAACAGAGCAAGGTAGAGAACAGCTGTGTATAAAACACTCTTTTTGTGTGTGAGAGATAAGAAAGATATATATCTACATGCACTCACTTGTATGAAAAATTTCACAATAAACTGTTGATACAGTTTACTTCAGAGAGGTGGGTTGGGGGGTCTGAGGTGGAAGACAGACTGACCCTTCAAATTTTTCTTGCACTTTTCACGTGTTTTCTTCATAATCATAAATACACATTTCAAAATATAAATTGAAATAAACTATTTATGGAGGCACTACAGTGTTTTTATAAAACTAAATTCAAAAACCATTATTCAAAGGATCCACTCTTAAACAGAAGACAGTGGTGAAAATTTGGGCGACAGCAATACCACTGCCAGCTTATTAAATTACAGGGAAACAGAAGACTCCATGTTCCTTGATTTTCAAATCAGAAAGTTTTGAAACAAACTTTCAAAGATTTCTTCTGAGAAGATATTATCAGGAAAGATGAAAGTAAGGAGATTTCACTCCAGAAGAGCCTAAGATGGCTGGGAATTAGGTGGGCGAAAGGTCATTAGAGCAGTTGCCAAAGCCTTGGCTTTGCTGGGTAGAGGAAGGAATTTTGTAGGAGCTTTTGGGACTCACTTCTACATAATCACTTGGAGCCCCATTTCTTTCAGCAGTAAATTATTACTATCTGGTGTAACAGTCTCTCCCAGGCTTGCAACACCAATGTAGAAATTTTGTATACTTTTGTAGTTGAGATGTGAGGAAAATTCCCACTATTTTAATTATTCATTATTATTATTTTCTTAGCTTAAAAAGATTATTTCAGTCCATTGTGAAAAAACATGAAAAAAAAAAAAGACATCTCAAGAAGCATTAAAAAGAAAAATTTCCGCTGCTTAAAGAGAACTCTCCTTCGTAATCTGGTAGATTTCTCTTCTACGGTTTTTTGTTTGTTCACTCATTTAATTTGAGCTTTTATATGGATGTGATCATACAGTCTATAGAATTTCATTTCCTGTTCAGACAGGCCAAGGAAGCGCTCTCCAGGACCCTGCACTATAATAAAGATGCAAGGGGACCTGGATTATTATTATCATGAAACAGCTACGGCCAACCAAAACAGTCATAAAACTCCTCAGGAAAATGTGGTAACAGGTCATTGAAGGTAGATTTGGGGAGTCTGACTGAGAAGGGAAATGGATATAAAGATTAAATTCAGGGACCAGGAGGGTTCTTGATTTGCAAGGTGAGACAGATAATTTGTTTTCTTGTATGTGTTCTCAGCCACAGCTCTTCCTGATCTGGCAGAGCCACCCCAGTGGGGGGAAGAGCATCCATCTGCTGAACCAGCCTTGGTAGAAGCAAACCAGGAATGCTTTAGCTTCAGCTAACAGACAACCCAACTAATAGCAGATTAAACGAGTAGGCCTTTAGTTTTCTCACATGATGAGGCTTCTGGAAGTAAGCTGTTACTGGCCTTTATTCAATGGATGGGTGATCTCAGGCTTGGCACTTTGTGATCCTTCATGCCTGCACTTTATGGTCACGATGGCTGCTGCACTGCAGATGCCATGACTGGTAGGAAAATGGGAAAGGGCACAGCAGCTCAAAGTGCTTCCTTTTATCTGGAAATCAAAAGCTACCTCAGAATCCCCACGTCTGCTCATTTCTCACTGGCCAAAGCTGTGTAAAAAGGACATCCAAGCTGCCGGAGAGGCTGGGAAGAGAAGTTTATAGTTGACCACATTGCTACATCACTTTGGGATTTTATTATGGAAGAAGTGGGAAACAGGCATCCTATATGTAGACAACTCACTTTGTTTGCCACAGGGACAAAGTTTATCCACTTCAAGTTTCTTATTTGCAAGGTGAATGTAGAAGAAATCTTTCTTTGCTTGCTGCCCCAGAGGTGGGTGCAGTAGAAGATTAATGAGAATGGAACTTCAGATTTGCTGAGGACTATGACAGCATCGAGCAAGGAGACATGCCAGTAAGGAAATGTGAGCTTTCCTGGCAGCCAAGGGTCATCCATGTAACTGAATCTCAGAAGAGACCTTCACTGCCTAAGGGAGTGGTTATTCAAGACCATGTGGTCTCATCATGTGCAGCCAAATGAAAGGGAAGTGGACATTTCCCTCTCCCTGCATTTTGATCCAATACCAGAGAGGTAAGCTCTAGGAAAAGGAGAGGGCGTGAGAGAAAGCTGAGTATACTCTCTCTCTTTTTTAATCCTGACTTGAGGATATTTTTTCCATTGCTTTTCAGAGAGTGGGAGAGACAGAGAAACATTGATTGGTTATCTCCTGCAGGCACCCCAATGGGGGCCGGGGATTGAGCCTGAAACTGAGGTATGTGCCCTTAACCAGAATTGAACCTGAGACCCTTCAATCTGTGGGCCGATGCACTAACCACTGAGCAAAACTGGCTAGGGCTGAGTATACTCTTAGCCTTTATTTATTTATTTATTTTAAACATATCTTTATTAATGATGAGAGAGTCATTGATCGACTGCCTAGCCCACAAACCGGGCATGTCCTGACCAGGAATCGAACCCCGATCTCCTGAATCCTAGGTCGATGCTCAACCACGGAGCCACGCCCGGCTGGGCATCTTCGCCTTTAGATTATGGAAGTCAGAGAATAGGCTCTGAGTGGGTGGGCAAGTAAGCTTTGGATTACATATGATTACATGAAGTGGACTGAATCTTACAAACCTAAATGAAACTGTATTGAATAATGTGAGTGCTTGAGAAACTATGAAATCAGACTGAGTTACTGTAAGGAAAATGCTACTCAGCAGGAGAGGAGGATTTGACGAATCACAGTAATAGAAGCAGGTATGGATTGAATTGTGTACTGCCCCTCCCAAAGATGTACTGAAGTCTTAACCCCTAGTACCCATGAAGGCGACATTATCTGGAAATAGGGTCTTTGCAGATGTCACCAAGTTACAATAAAGTCATACTGAATTAAGGTGAGCCCCTATCCAATATGATTGGTATTTTATAAGAAAAAGGAAAACTGGACCCAGAGATACATAGGGAGAATGCCATGTTGAGGATAGAGGCAAGAGATTGAAATGATTCAGCTGGGAAAAAGGGAAGACAAGGATTGATAACTTCCATCAAAAGCCAATGAGAGGCAAGGAAGGTTTCTATCTGGAGGGAGCAGAGCCCAGTGGACACCTTGATTTTGTACTTCCAGCCTCCAGACTGTGAGAGAGCAAATTTCTGCTGTTTTAAGCCACCTACTTTGTGGTACTTTGTGACAGCAGCCCTAGGAATCTAATACAGCAGCCAACACAGTAAGAGAAAAATCGTTTTATATGTATACCCCTAATGATGTGAGACTGTTCATGAAACCAAGACCTATACCACCTTTGACATGGACTGACACCTTCCTCACTATACTACTTTCAGACGAGATAGGGTGCATTCAGGATGGTATGGCTGTAGACACACTATACTATTTTCAGTGACAACTTAAAGTCATCTTTTTTACCTGGGCTAAGTAGAAAATATTATTATTATTTTTAAATTTATCTTCATTGTTGAAAGTATTACAGGTGTTGCATCCCCCCCCGATTGATTGACCCCCTCCACTTTGCTCCCACCCCCTCCCCAGGCCTTCACCCCGTTATTGACTGTGTCCATGGGTTATGCATATAACTTCTTCGGTTAATCTCTTCCCATCCTCCACCCCCTTCCCTCTTTCCTCTGAAATATGATCGTCTGTTGCATGAGTCAATGTCTCTGGATCTATTTAGTTGGTCAGATTCTTTTTTTTCATTAGCTTCTTCTTAAAGAAGACCCTTCAACTTTTCCTGGAGTGCTGGTCTGGTGGTGATGAACTCCTTTAGCTTTTTCTTATCTGTAAAGCTCTTTATCTGACCTTCAGTTCTAAATGATAGCTTTGCTGGGTAGAGCAATCTTGGTTGTAGTTCCATGTTTTTCATCACTTTGAATATTTCTTGCCACTCCCTTCTGGCCTGCAAAGTTTCTGTTGAGAAATCAGCTGACAGTCGTATGGGTGCTCCCTTATAGGTAACTAATTGCTTTTCTCTTGCTGCTTTTAAGATTCTCTCTTTGTCTTTAACCTTTGGCCTTTTAATTATGATGTGTCTTGCTGTGGGCCTCTTTGGGGTCCTCTTGTTTGGGACCCTCTGTGCTTCCTGGACTTGTAAGTCGATTTCTTTCCCCAGGTAGGGGAAGTTTTCTGTAATTATTTTTTCAAATAGGTTTTCAATTTCTTGGTCTCTTTCTACCTCTTCTGGCACCCCAATAATACGAATGTTGGGTCTTTTGCAGTTGTCCCAGAGGTCCCTTATATTACCTTCATATTTTTGGATTCTTTTTTCTTTTTGCTATTCTGGTTGGGTGTTTTTTGTTTCCTCATGTTCCAAATTGCTGATTTGATTCTCAGTGTTCCCTGCTCTACTGTTGATTCCCTGTAAATTATTCTTCATTTCAGTTCATGTAGCCTTCATTTCAAATTGGTACTTTATTATGTTATTGATTTTCTCAGTTACTTTCATAATAATATGCTTGAGCATCCTTATAAACAAAATTCTGAACTCTGTATCTGTTAGCTTGCTTGGATCTATTTCATTTAGTTCCTCTTCTAGAGATTTCTTCTGTTCTTTCCTTTGTGATGTTTCTTTGCCTCCACATTTTGGCTGCTTCCAGGTGTTTGTTTCTATGTATTAGGTAGGGCTGCTATGTCTCCTGGAATTTTTAGAGTGGCTTTGTGCAGTAGGTGTCCTGTAGGGTCCAGTGGCTCAGCCTCCCCAGTCACCTAGCTGGGCCTTCTAGGTGCTCCCCTGTGTGGGCTGTGTGCACTGTCTTATTGTAGTTGAGCCTTGGTTGCTGTTGGCATCACTGGGAGGAATTGACCCCCTGGCTAAGCAGCTGTGAGGATCAGATACAACTACAACCAAAGAGATGCTGTGCTGGAGACACACCTATGGAGCAGGATTTACTTCAGGGCTTTGGTATTCACCAAATGCGCCCCTTGAGTGTGACTTGTGGATGTGGTAGGGTTGTAATCCAGCGTGGTCAAGTCTGACCACCAGGTGCACTGTCTCTGGGGCCTCCTGGGAGGTGTAAAGTCAGCCTCTGCCAGTGCCTTGCCCAGGGCCACCCAGCCTGAGCCACACAGCAAACCGTAGTTGGCTGCTACTTGTGCTGGGCTTGGAGGTGTCCAGGAGAGGCCAAGCTATGAACCAGTGCAGGCTGCCGCTAGTGCCAGGCCTGGGCCTCTTATCAAGCCATATGGGGCCTGCTGCTGCTTGTTTGAGAGATTTTAGGAAAGTCCTAAGCATAAGTGAGAGGCCACTTGCACAGAAAAGCCCCTGGAAATGGCCTGGATGAGCTGCAGGTGGGGAGGGGCGGGGCCTCCAGGAATCACGGGGCGGGGCCAAAGGTGTGAGTCAGGTGCTGGCGATGCAAATATGGCGCCTGCCTGCTGGCTGTGTGCAGGGAAGACTTGCCAAAAGAGCCATGGCCTCCGCCAGCCCTTCTGCCTGGGAGGAAGCCGCCCCTTCGCCTCTCGCCCGGATTCCAGGCAGGTTAGTTCCTCCCCGAGTGTCCCAGGTCCTTTCAGGCTGCTGCCCGGCGCTGGGCTCAGAGGGAGCGTCCGAGTGAGTCCGTGCGCGCGCCCTTTAGAGGAGCTGCTGGCGCTCCCGCAGCCTCTGCGACCCTCAGGGACAATCCCCGCTGGTTTCACAGCCCGGAGTTGTGGGGACGTCTCTTCCCAGCCCTGGAGCCCTGGGCTGGGGGCCTGATGTGGGGCTGGGACCCCTCACTCCTCCAGGAAACCCCCACCGCCAAGATTCCCTCCCAGGTTTACCCCAAGGCACCGGGTGTGGGCCCGTAGCCGCGTCTCTGAGATCCAGCCCTGATCCGCCCGCGTCTCCGCCCCTCCTCCCGGTCTCGGTGCTTCTTCAGCTCCCTGGTTGTGGGGCTTCTGTGCAGCCAGATCTCAGGAGGCTCTGAGGGATGGTGGTTCTGTGTTTAGTTGTAATGTTGATGTGGTTGCGGGAGGCGGCGGGTGCAGGGGTTACCTACACCCCCATCTTGTTGTCTCCATGTTAAGCATTTTTAATTAGGGTCACAGAGCTTATTAGAGAGAAGGCATTCATTGCTACTCTAACTCTCTTAATATTACCTGAGAGAAGATATCTTTAACTCTGTCTCTTCTGTATCTCTGTGTGGGTTTTTTTTTTTCTGTATTTCTTTTTGTGAGGAGGAAAAATTTATCTTCACAGGCTTGAAGCCGTTGTGTCCTTTTACTCTTATTGCAACACTGTACATGAGGCAACATTAAGGAGAAGCGCCCTCCATTCTAGCTGTCCCTGGTGGTCTTATTCTGACTTGGTTACCAGGGCAACAAGACTTGGACTGTAGCCCTTCTCTTATCTCATCTTACTGGTGGTATATGTATTTGCATGCTTGGATGGGTAGGGAGCGGTAGGTGAGAGGCTAGCATTTATGGAGAATTTCGGGTACTCAGAGAGCATCTGTGCTTCATGCTTTATTTTATTGAAGTTTCCAGGCTAAGCTCTTTCAGCATTTTGCATCTTGCCTTCTGCTTCTTACACAGCTTTAAATTTTTTCCTAAACATTTAACATAATTTTAACACGATAGCATTTGGCAATGTTAAGTTCACTGTGATTTCCTCCCATATTATTTACTTTAGAGAATACTAAAACATTTTTTCAAATCACATTTTGAGTTCCCCAATAAATGCTAATTTTTAAAATGAAAATGATATGATGGATTCTTATAGAATGATACCCTCAATTTTTTATTTAAGATGAAAAAGCATTTGATTTGTTTAAAAGTAGAACACCCATATAATTATGGCACACTAATTATATTGGAATATTTATTCATGTTCTAAAGACTATGCCTTGGAATATATATTTGTCATTTTGAGGATGTTTGAGATATTTGTTACTGTAAACATCTTTTTAATTGGCAAGTATAAATACCAGTTAAATCTTCTAATTCTTATAAAATTCAAGTTAATATTTAACACATGAAACAAAATAAGAAAGAAAGAAACCCTTAATGCTAAAGTTTCATCATTAAAAAGTGCTTTAAGGTCTTCTGAACTTAATTTGAACCTTTATTTTTATTTAGGGGCCATTAAGGAATCTGAAAGGGGGAGTGACAGAAACATCATTTGCCCCTAGAATATCTTTAACGCTTTGGATGCATATTCCAGGGCATCATTGGAGAGCAATAAACCAAAGATAGGATTAGGGAGACAATGATTTCTGGAGCCCCTGTTTCTGTCTGGTGTTTCTTCTCTTCCTGCATAAGTCATTTGAGGTGTGCAGGTACCTTGGGAGCAGGAGGAGTGGTGAGACCAATCACCAAGATAAGAACTACAGGGGGGAAAAGGGAGCTTTCTGCCCCCTGCCTTTTCCCTTCTCCCCTTTTCCTCTCCTGGTTATGGACTCTTCCACGAAAATCATGAACATGGGAATGACCTTCCCCATACAGCCGTGTACTGCACAGCAACGTGTCAGTCAGTGATAGACCGTGCATACGATGATGGTGGTCCCATAAGATTATAATGGAGCTGAAAAATTTCTATCACCTAGTGACATGTAGCCACCATAACATTGTAGCACAATGCAATTACTCGTGTGTCTGTGGGGATGCTGGTGTGAACAAACTGCACTGCCAGTCGTGTAAGAGCACAGCACATATAACTACGTACAGTACATAATACTTGATAATGGCAATGAATGATTATTTTATTGATTTATGTATTCACTACACTACACATTTTGTGGTTGTTTCAGAGTGTACTCTTTCTAATTATTAAAAAAGTTTGCTGCGTAACAGTATGTGACACCAGCAGCAGCCTCACACCTCTAGTGTTCGCCAAGTCTCTGGATTGCATCATTTTGTCTTGTGTTAATTTAATCTCGTGTTGTTTTGTAAAGTGACATGCTGTACAGGTTTTTACCTAGGAGCAATAGGCTGTACCACATAGCCTAGGTGTGTAGTAGGCTCTACCATCCAGGTTTGTGTAAGTGCACTCTGTGATGTTAGCGCAGCAACAAAATTGCCCAACCACACATTTCTCAGAACGTATCCCCGATGTTAATCAGAGCATGATTGGACTGCCTTTCCCCCATTCCCACTCTTAATAATATACAAGTCTGATGTTACTTTCTTAGCATGGAAACTTGTCCCTTCCTCTCTATTTCTTGACACTGTTCACAAGGACAATTACAATAGGCTCCTAACTGGCCATCCAGCCCAGCCTTCTCTCCAACCCTAACTTGATGCTGATATTAGGGAAATCTCCCCAAACCACAAATATGATCATATTACCTGCTTAAAAGCTTTAGTTCTCAATGCCCTTAGGATAAATCTTAATTCCTAGAGCTGGTCCTTAACTTCTGACCAAGCTGTATCTTTCACTGTGGGCTTCCCAAACCTTCACTCGTATCCAGGGTCACTGCATCTGGAGTGGTCACCGGTACAACTGTAGAGGTGCCCTTCACAAGGAGAGTATGTGACCAGTGTTCCCTTTGCCTGAAGTGCTTTCTCCCTGCCCTGTCTTTCTTTTTAGGCACCATGTTACTTGAGTTCCTCTAAGTACTTCCCTTCCCTGAAAACAGCCCTGCTTTCTCTTGTCCCCTCTGTATCCTGCACCTATTTCTTTCATATATTTACTCTGCAATTCTTCAACATCTAGTATTTTTTACATGCTTCTCCTCTCTGCTCCTCAGTAAATAGTAAGCCCTTTGAAAACAGAGGCTGTTTTATTTGTTTTTATATCCTGAGCATTTAGCCTGGCACATATTGATGCTTAATATTTTAAATAAGAGTATGAGTGAATGAATGAATGCAATGCAATTAACTTTGGGTTGGTGCGGGCTCTTGGTTAACTCTGGGTTATTATCTCTTTAAATGTTTTCTATGCAGAGTGTGTTTCCTTCTATACCAGCGTTGGCCCTATCCCGACACTACCTGTCCCTCTGGATTGTTTTCTTGTTGCTTTACCTCTAGCTCTGACCCTAGCAGAATTTGGCTTTCTCCTGGAGCAAGTCTTATCTGCCACCACACACTATCTACTCTCTTGTATCATATTTCTCTTCCTTTGTGGGGATGACCAAGGGTTTACTGTGGCTGCAGTACAACTGGCAGCTGTCAGAATCAAAACTCATTAATAAAAAAACGATAATGCTTCAAAGTACATTTCATTACTCCTTCAAAGTCCTTTGTGAACATTATCTTATTAATCATCACATAGCTCAGGGGAAAATAAACATTGTTGGTGATCTTACCTAGATCATATTTTGAAATAACTTTTTTTCTTGTTATTGTTTGATTATGCTATGAAATCTGGATAGCAATTTTCATATTGGTTATTTGGATATAATTTGATATGCTGATGTAAAAATTTCCCTGGATCGGTAAGGTGGTTTTTATTTTTATTTTAGATGTCTCACCCGGACTCTTGTCGAATTCTTTCCAGAGAACTGAACAAAGAATAATAAGCACAAGACCTAGAAACTCCTTCTTAAGGGTCGAAGTTTCTCAATAGCTTGAGGCTCAGTAAACCATACATTCATGACCTAGAAATCAAAAGATGCACATAGTAGGTGCTCAAGTAATTGTTGAGAGACTGAATGATGTACTAATTTATAATCTGAAAATTTAGCTGAGGGGATTTGTAGGAAATTAGTAACCTAGTCAGGAATTTCATTAGTAACTGGTATCAAATAGCTAAACAACAATTCTTTTAGGAAAGGAATTTTACTTAGAAAACTGGCTGAAAAATGTACTCAGTTATTCCTGTCCTCACCTCACCTCTAGTATTCTATCTTTACTTTTCACATGTTTCACAGTGTCTTTGTTTACAAGTTTAACTTCCCTTCTATAACAGGCTTGACATATTGTGGGCTTGACACATAATGGGGTTTCAATAAATGACCATTGAACTGAAAAAAAGTTAACCAGAGAAATCTTCCCCACAAAAAAAATTGAAAGATGGATAGGTTGAATTTCAAAATTATAGAAAGTAATTGTCTAATAGATGGGCACTATACTCAAATTGGGCATCAGGCCCTGGCTGGGTGGCTCAGTTGGTTGGAGTGTCATCTGGCACACCAAAAGATTTCGGGTTTGATTTCTGGTCAGTGCATGTTCCCTGGTCGGGGCACATACAGGAGACAACAGGTCAACGTTTTTTTCTCTCTCTCTTTCCTCTTCCCTCTCTTCTTCTCTTTCTAGAATCAGTAAACATACACATGGACTAGGATTTAAAAAAATTGGGAGACAGGTATTCTCAGAGTATCTTTTGTGAAGAATTTAAAATCTTCCCGTAACTCAGCAACAAACTGCACAGGCCCTGGAAAATATTTTTCTTTCTGGAGATGAGCAGTGTCATGAATAATATTGGCACTTTCTGTGTTCTAAGATGGAGTCTTATTCTGTGGGAGCGCCCAAGGTGGAGCGGCCACCAGCGCAACTAAACCTCTGCTGTCTTTGGTGCTGGGGAAGTGTGTTGGGGTGAGACTTCAAGAGATTTACTTCAAATTTTTTTCCAGCCCAGGCAAACATTTCTGACCTCATAGACTCTATCAATTCTATGTCCACCTTATAAGCGTAGACTTAAAAGACTAGACTAAAGTTGGCTGTGGTGGTCATCAAGTATCTGCCTTTTCTTAATACCAGAGTTTTTTTTTTTGTTTTTTTTTTTAATTCTCACCCTAGGATATTTTTTCTATTGCTTTTCAGAGAGAGTGGAAGAGAGAGAGGGAGAAAACCATCAATGTGAAGGAGACACATTGATTGATTGGTTGCTTCCTGCTCACGTGCAGACCAGGGCCAGGGATTGAGCCTGCAAATAATTTTCTAAAACCTTGTTCATTCTTGCCTTGTCTCTTAATGGAAGAAAGTTGGTGATGGCTTGCATAGCAGAAGCATAGGAAATAGGATTAAAAGTGGTTCTAGACTCCAGTTAATCATGTGTATCTTCTACCACTCTGTGCAGTAGAGGGAAGCGTCTTAGCCAGTGGCTTCCCAGGGAAATGGTAATGCTTTAAAAACACAATCCAAACTCTTAATAAATCTAGTTTCCTCAGCTTCAGCTCTTAAGCTTTGCACTTAGTGGTGCTCATACCAGCATCTGCTTCATTCTTTTTCTACCTCAATGAAATAGCATTGTTTTGAGGAAATCTCTGTGCCTCAGCTGTCCATGTTTTTTGCACAGCAGTTTTAGATTGGGGATTCATAGCAATCATGACTGTGATTGCTATCCTGAGCAGTCTGCAAAACAGGAATATCCTCAATGCTGAAACTTCTCTCAGGGAGTTTCCTGTAGATTTTGGGAGCTACAGAACTCTCTGTGTACCATGATATTTAACAGACTTCATTAAAAAACAGTGAACCTCTATTTTCAAGGAAAATCTTGGAGCCAGGTCATATTTGGGGTGGAGGAGCCCAAGAAGTTGACAATAAGCATGTAGGGCAAACATCTCCCAACTCCTTTTCAATCAAGTTAGCTCGCCTTCCATCTTCTCTCTGTCTTGAGGTGGGTAATCTGGTAATTAGCAAATCAAATGTTTTTTAGAATTCTTGAAACACTTCTCTGGAAACCAAGCAATTACAATTTTAAAGCCACTATAGCAAAGCTCTAGCTTGCTAGCTAAAACTGCAATTAGGAGACTAAGCAGAATTTCCAAAACTGGTCACTTTCCTTCTAAAAAGAGAAATATTCCCAAATCTAGAGTACTAATTGGACCCATGATTCTTCTTGAAAGATTGATTTTAGAGCTGCCGTGTTTGGGGTTGAAATATTCATGATCTTTTCCTGAGAAGGAACATTTGTACCTGGATTGTGATTCTGTTCCATGTCTTTGAGATAAACTTAATTTGATTCATGGGGGCAATTCTTAACCTTTTGAGTTGTCAAATTAGTTGCCAAATGGCGGCAGGGCGTGGGTGTGTTAATTTTTTCAAGCATCAACTGCAAGACCCAATTGGGAGTCTAGCAAACTTGTCTCTTTTATGCTTGGTTTCCTCATTTCCTCTCTGAATTCTGCCCTCTCCCTCACCTGAGACATTAATTATAATTCTAGCTCTGATATCAATAGAGCAGTCACTTAACCTCTTAGGGTTCAATTTTCTCTTCTGAAAATAAGCAGATATTGCATGGAATGATCAATAAGTCCTCTTTAGTTGCTAATAATTGATGGTTACGTGGGGTCTGGTCCCCCACAGCCACATAGCTTTTGGCAGTACCCTATGCAACTCCCCAGGCCACCATTATCTTAGATTCCCACATATGTGACCCTGGAGTTGTGCAACACAGTGGCCCCATGTGGGGTGGTTTGAAAGGTGTGACCAAATTTCTCCTCAGCCTTAAAAATTCTTCCTTTCCAGATGCTTTGAAATGTTGCCACTGGAGACCCAAGTTTAAATATTATTCTCTCCGGTATGATTCTTGGACAGATAACACATTAAATCATTAACAGGTTATGTGAATTGTTTTTATTTCCTCCATGACAGGAAGACCCAAAGAAGTATGAGAACTCAGGGTAGATGGTGTAGGGGAAGAAACACTTTCTTCTACCCTCTTAGAGGTTGTGTGGCTAGGCCTGAGAATTAGGCTAATATAAGACTGATTAACAGAAGAAAAACATACAAATTTTAATTAATATTTTTACGTGCACATGGAAGTCTTCAAAAGGAAAACGAAGACCCAAAGAAGCTGTGAGGTCCCAACGCTTATATAACTTTTTAAACAAAGAATGATAAATTCTGGGGATGTGACAAGACAAAGGGGCTTGGGCTAGGGCAGTAAATTGTGGGACAGTGACTAAGAAACATGTGGGGGAAATTAATGGAAGATCAAGTTTATTTTAGTAAGTTTGTTTGTACAAGGCCATTTTGGCTTCTACTCCCAGTCTCCAGTGATAAGAACATTCTTCGTTTCTCTGCAAAATAAGGGCACCTTTCTCACGGGAAATCTTATCACCTACGGTTAGGTAGAAAGGCGTAAGTCAGAGAGCCCTTCCTCATCTACTGTTTCTCAAGTGCTTTCAGCTCAAAAATCAGGATGCCAAAACAGAGTATTTTGGGATGGCTTGTTCTGAATCCCTTCACTGGAGAGGTGGTAGTGGTGAAGAAAGGGAGGTCGAATAAAGGCTTTTGAGCCAGAAATCACTGGATCTATCAATAGGTTGTGTGCTGCCCAGCTGGTGTGGCTCAGTGATTGAGCATCAACCCATGAGACAGGAGGTCATGGTTTGATTCCCTGTCAGGGCACATGCCCAGATTTCGGGCTTGATCTCCAATAGGGAGTGTGCAGGAGGCAGCAGATCAATGAGTCTCATCATTGATATTTCTATCTCTCGCCCTCTTCCTTCCTCTATCTGAAATCAATAAAAATATATTAAAAAAAAAAAAAGTTGTGTTAGCATGTGTTAATTATTTAAGCATTTGGGCCTCAGTTTCTATATTTGTAAGGTTGTAACATCTTCCCTTGGAGGACTCTTGTGAAGACTGAGCTGTATATAAACTGTGTAAAGCTCTGGGTGTACAGCAAGAACTCACTAAAAGGACTATACCTATTCACAGTTTTACCCACAGATAGATCTGCTGTTAGATGTTCCAATCATCTAGTTGAAAACAAAACTCAAATAGAAGTCTCTCTATTCAAGGGACAAACAGACACACCTTCCCACTTGAAGAACAACTTTTAAATTTCATAATCGTCTGTGCCTGTGGCACATTTAGGCTAGGATGCCAAGAAGTATTTCTCTGATCTTCCTCACGCATTTTCCAATACCTCTGAGTTGTTTGGCACATGTTTTGAAATGTGAAAATGGGGATGGCACTCTCTAAACAGTAAAATCATTATGTTAAAAGCTCATTTTATTTTCTTCCATTTGAATATGAACTATAGTGCTGGAGATAATCTTTGTTTTTTTTAGGGAGTGGGTTTTCTCTCTCTCTCTTTTATCTGTCTTCCATTAGGGAAGTATTTTTTGATTGCTTACACCATTTATTTTGTGGAAATAAGAGTCTATTGTTCTATCAGGGAAAAAACCACTTCAATAACCATTTAGAACAAGGAGAAGAAAGGAAAGTATTTTGGAGAAAAATAATTCCTCTCCCATATTTCTCTTAAGTTGTGTATCTTGGAACTAGTTTTCCATTATAAGGAACTCATCTTTTGTTTATGAAAAAAATCTCTAAGAAGACAAAACCCATAGGATTTGTCCATTTTCCTAACTAATTATCAGACACGATGCAAAACTGCCATTAAGAATCTCTGTTCTTTGTCCAGTCCAGTTTAAAAATATTTCTTTAGCGATTACAAAAGATTTCAAAAACATGTTAAAGGACTCTTCTAAAAAAGTTGACTCCCCTTAGGAACTTGGAAATTAGATTTTTAAAATGTTCTCTGAGCTGCCTCTGAAATGTAATCCTAACTATCAGTATACTGTCTTCCTAGCAAGGGGTAGCTTGATCTAGCCTTCAAGCAGTGTGGTCATGGAGGCGAGAGCTGGTTAGACGGTGTGCCCAACTTGGAAGTTTTATTCACATCTTTTATCTCAGTTCACCACATGGATCACAGAAGATGATTCTTTTTATGGAGCGCATTTTCTTTTCTCCATCTAGAAATATTTGCATTGAGGAATATTTGTTAACATGTTTTCTATGTATATCTCAGATGTGTTAGTGTTTTTCCTCAGCAAATAGGTTATAAATTCTGCGAAGCTGGGAGACCCTGTATAATAGTCTTTGGAATTCCCTTATGGTGCTCAATTCAGTGCTGGTCCCTTTGTAGCTGCTCCGTAAGTACTGTATTTGTCCATTTATTGGTTGACTATCTGTTAGCTCAATCAGTAAACCAGTAGAAAATTAGAAAGAGGCTTGAAGTTCTTTATGCTCAATTCTGCTCACCAGAAGGAATTTCTAAAGCAAAATATTCACTTATTTCTCTGCCCCAACTTAACTACACACCTCCTCCCTCCTGATTAGGTATGAGCGATAAAAAGCAAACCACGACGGCAGCGCATAGTTCAGCTTACTGTTTTAAATGATGGAAAGATGGAGCAGGTTCTCAGATCTTTTTGTGTTGGATCTGCCGGTTATAGTTTATTACACCCTCATTAAACTGTAAGGCAGATAAACATAGCTTTTGGATGATTTGCAGAAATACTTCACTCTCTTAGAAGAGATAAGAATTGGCTGCATTTCTATTTTGCTGTGCTTTGCTGAACTCTTCTTTAAGGGACAAAGCAATCACACCAACTTATCAAGGTTAGTTTGTGAGGCAGCATCGACAAGCAGCTGAGCTAACCCTGCCATTTTACACGAGACCAAGGCTCAGAGGAGGCAAGTGGTTTATAAGGCCAAACAGCCAGCCAGGGGCACAATCAGGACCAAATATTTTGTTTTGGGTGCTTGAACAGTGGGCCTGGGTTACCTAGGGAAGGTGCTTGGTGTCAGTCAAACCTGGAAAAAGAAATTCACAACCTATGCAAACCCACGAAAATTTGGGAATACATAATCCCCCAAATAAAGGAGTTCGCATTTTGGCTCTTTTGGCTTGTGGGGCTCTTGGTTCTCTTGCATTCACCCGTATGGTCCACAGCCATACAGACCCCACACGCAATGGGCTGAAGGTCTGCAACTGGGAATACAAACTAAAGTAGCCTGATGCTGGATTGGACTATGGCCTAACATGGAATGGAAGCTCTGGACTATGGCTCTGATTTTAGCTCTGCTGAGACGCCAGCTATACTTCCTCTGTGGCTGAACTAAGGGAAGTGGAACCTTGGAAACTCAGGGATTTAATTCCATATAAATAAAAATCACTTGTTTTCCCATACAATTCTCAGAAAATTCTTTTTCTTGGGATATTGCAAGAAATCCACTCCCATGAACAACAGGTGGGGACAAGGGTTCTCCCCACTGGTAACACTGGAAACCATCATTCTACTTTCTGTCTCCATAAATTTGACTACCCCAGGTACCTCATACAAGTGGAATCATACCAATCATATTTGTCATTTTGTGACTGGCTTATTTCACCAAGCATAATGTCCTCAAGGTTCATCCGTGAACGTGACAATTTCCATTCTTTTTAAGGTTGAATAATATTATATATATATGTACACACACACACACATATATATATACACACACACATATATATGTATCTTTTGTCTATCCATTATCCATAGGTGGACACCTGGGTTGCTACTACCTTCTGGCCATTTTGAATAATGCTTCCCTGAACATGCTTGTACAAAAGCTGTTTGAGTCCCTGCTTTTGATTCTTTTGGGTATGTACTCAGAAGTGGAATTGTTAGCTCATATGGTAATTCTATTTTTAAATGTTTGAGGAATGACCATATGTTTTCCACAGTGGCTGCATCATTTTACATTTTCCCCAACAGTGCATAAGGGTTCCAATTTCTCTACATCCTTGATATTTCCTGTTTTCCTCCACACTTGCTATTTTCTGGGTTGTTTTTTGTTTGTTTGTTTTTGACAGCCACAAGATAGTGTATCTTTTAGGTTAAACTGAAAAGGACAATCACGGAAAAAGGTCAAAGAGTAAATATCTATCCTTGCTTTTCCCAGTCACATCATGCTAATAAATTTACATTTGATTATGATTTTTAGGAGATATATAAAAAATAGCTCTGATGGAACCAAAAAACACAGGCTTGTTATTGTTCTATCATCACAGTTTGAAAGGTGTGGCAGGAGAAAGTGAACAGAGACTCTCAGATGAAACACAATATTGATATTTGGCATGCTCAGATGATTTTCCACCCAAAGATACGAAATCCTTTTACCCACATTAATTATGCCTCTCCACCAGGGCCAGCCCTTGGCACAGCTGGGAATTCGGCAGAGGTTGACTTTGGCGCCTCTGGCCTCTCGCTGTACCCCTCTTCCTTTGTGATGCCGCTCTCACGGTCCTCCATGGTGGTTTAACAACTATCTGCAATAGTGCACTTGCCACTGGTAGCTAAAGTAACAGATTCCTAGGCACCAAGCTGAGCTCTTGAATCAGAATATCTGTGAGTGGAGCCCAGGAATCTGCATTTCAACTGCATCTCCCACTCCCACCCCCATGATCTTCTGCACACTGAGCTTTATTATTATTATTTTTTATGTTGTTGTCCTGA